>NW_028240284.1:0-169011 GCF_028749965.1 Puma concolor
CGAGAGGAAGGGTTTGTTTCCTTTTCGGAGTCAGGCATCTGTCTCCTTGGGATTTTGTGCTCGCTGCATAGCCCCTGGAGGGGCTGCTTGGGATTCTGTGTCTCCCACTTCTCCAACATTCCCCGTAAGGTTCTCAGCTTAGACCCCATGGACTGGAGGCTGTGTGGGATACTCTGACCCGTTCCTCTCGGGTACAGGCAGAGGCTTCAGGCATGATTAGCCATGGTAAGAGACAGCCCCGGGCGAGGAGGCCCGGGGCGAGCAGCCCCGGGCGAGGAGGCCCGGGGCGAGCAGCCCCGGGCGAGGAGGCCCGGGGCGAGCAGCCCCGGGCGAGGAGGCCCGGGGCGAGCAGCCCCGGGCGAGGAGGCCCGGGGCGAGCAGCCCCGGGCGAGGAGGCCCGGGGCGAGCAGCCCCGGGCGAGGAGGCCCGGGGCGAGCAGCCCCGGGCGAGGAGGCCCGGGGCGAGCAGCCCCGGGCGAGGAGGCCCGGGGCGAGCAGCCCCGGGCGAGGAGGCCCGGGGCGAGCAGCCCCGGGCGAGGAGGCCCGGGGCGAGCAGCCCCGGGCGAGGAGGCCCGGGGCGAGCAGCCCCGGGCGAGGAGGCCCGGGGCGAGCAGCCCCGGGCGAGGAGGCCCGGGGCGAGCAGCCCCGGGCGAGGAGGCCCGGGGCGAGCAGCCCCGGGCGAGGAGGCCCGGGGCGAGCAGCCCCGGGCGAGGAGGCCCGGGGCGAGCAGCCCCGGGCGAGGAGGCCCGGGGCGAGCAGCCCCGGGCCTGGAGGCCCGGGGCGAGCAGCCCCGGGCCTGGAGGCCCGGGGCGAGCAGCCCCGGGCCTGGAGGCCCGGGGCGAGCAGCCCCGGGCCTGGAGGCCCGGGGCGAGCAGCCCCGGGCCTGGAGGCCCGGGGCGAGCAGCCCCGGGCCTGGAGGCCCGGGGCGAGCAGCCCCGGGCCTGGAGGCCCGGGGCGAGCAGCCCCGGGCCTGGAGGCCCGGGGCGAGCAGCCCCGGGCCTGGAGGCCCGGGGCGAGCAGCCCCGGGCGAGGAGGCCCGGGGCGAGCAGCCCCGGGCGAGGAGGCCCGGGGCGAGCAGCCCCGGGCGAGGAGGCCCGGGGCGAGCAGCCCCGGGCGAGGAGGCCCGGGGCGAGCAGCCCCGGGCGAGGAGGCCCGGGGCGAGCAGCCCCGGGCGAGGAGGCCCGGGGCGAGCAGCCCCGGGCGAGGAGGCCCGGGGCGAGCAGCCCCGGGCGAGGAGGCCCGGGGCGAGCAGCCCCGGGCGAGGAGGCCCGGGGCGAGCAGCCCCGGGCGAGGAGGCCCGGGGCGAGCAGCCCCGGGCGAGGAGGCCCGGGGCGAGCAGCCCCGGGCGAGGAGGCCCGGGGCGAGCAGCCCCGGGCGAGGAGGCCCGGGGCGAGCAGCCCCGGGCGAGGAGGCCCGGGGCGAGCAGCCCCGGGCGAGGAGGCCCGGGGCGAGCAGCCCCGGGCGAGGAGGCCCGGGGCGAGCAGCCCCGGGCGAGGAGGCCCGGGGCGAGCAGCCCCGGGCGAGGAGGCCCGGGGCGAGCAGCCCCGGGCGAGGAGGCCCGGGGCGAGCAGCCCCGGGCGAGGAGGCCCGGGGCGAGCAGCCCCGGGCGAGGAGGCCCGGGGCGAGCAGCCCCGGGCGAGGAGGCCCGGGGCGAGCAGCCCCGGGCGAGGAGGCCCGGGGCGAGCAGCCCCGGGCGAGGAGGCCCGGGGCGAGCAGCCCCGGGCGAGGAGGCCCGGGGCGAGCAGCCCCGGGCGAGGAGGCCCGGGGCGAGCAGCCCCGGGCCTGGAGGCCCGGGGCGAGCAGCCCCGGGCCTGGAGGCCCGGGGCGAGCAGCCCCGGGCGAGGAGGCCCGGGGCGAGCAGCCCCGGGCGAGGAGGCCCGGGGCGAGCAGCCCCGGGCGAGGAGGCCCGGGGCGAGCAGCCCCGGGCGAGGAGGCCCGGGGCGAGCAGCCCCGGGCGAGGAGGCCCGGGGCGAGCAGCCCCGGGCGAGGAGGCCCGGGGCGAGCAGCCCCGGGCCTGGAGGCCCGGGGCGAGCAGCCCCGGGCCTGGAGGCCCGGGGCGAGCAGCCCCGGGCCTGGAGGCCCGGGGCGAGCAGCCCCGGGCCTGGAGGCCCGGGGCGAGCAGCCCCGGGCCTGGAGGCCCGGGGCGAGCAGCCCCGGGCCTGGAGGCCCGGGGCGAGCAGCCCCGGGCCTGGAGGCCCGGGGCGAGCAGCCCCGGGCCTGGAGGCCCGGGGCGAGCAGCCCCGGGCCTGGAGGCCCGGGGCGAGCAGCCCCGGGCCTGGAGGCCCGGGGCGAGCAGCCCCGGGCCTGGAGGCCCGGGGCGAGCAGCCCCGGGCCTGGAGGCCCGGGGCGAGCAGCCCCGGGCCTGGAGGCCCGGGGCGAGCAGCCCCGGGCCTGGAGGCCCGGGGCGAGCAGCCCCGGGCCTGGAGGCCCGGGGCGAGCAGCCCCGGGCCTGGAGGCCCGGGGCGAGCAGCCCCGGGCCTGGAGGCCCGGGGCGAGCAGCCCCGGGCCTGGAGGCCCGGGGCGAGCAGCCCCGGGCCTGGAGGCCCGGGGCGAGCAGCCCCGGGCCTGGAGGCCCGGGGCGAGCAGCCCCGGGCCTGGAGGCCCGGGGCGAGCAGCCCCGGGCCTGGAGGCCCGGGGCGAGCAGCCCCGGGCCTGGAGGCCCGGGGCGAGCAGCCCCGGGCCTGGAGGCCCGGGGCGAGCAGCCCCGGGCCTGGAGGCCCGGGGCGAGCAGCCCCGGGCCTGGAGGCCCGGGGCGAGCAGCCCCGGGCCTGGAGGCCCGGGGCGAGCAGCCCCGGGCCTGGAGGCCCGGGGCGAGCAGCCCCGGGCCTGGAGGCCCGGGGCGAGCAGCCCCGGGCCTGGAGGCCCGGGGCGAGCAGCCCCGGGCCTGGAGGCCCGGGGCGAGCAGCCCCGGGCCTGGAGGCCCGGGGCGAGCAGCCCCGGGCCTGGAGGCCCGGGGCGAGCAGCCCCGGGCCTGGAGGCCCGGGGCGAGCAGCCCCGGGCCTGGAGGCCCGGGGCGAGCAGCCCCGGGCCTGGAGGCCCGGGGCGAGCAGCCCCGGGCCTGGAGGCCCGGGGCGAGCAGCCCCGGGCCTGGAGGCCCGGGGCGAGCAGCCCCGGGCCTGGAGGCCCGGGGCGAGCAGCCCCGGGCCTGGAGGCCCGGGGCGAGCAGCCCCGGGCCTGGAGGCCCGGGGCGAGCAGCCCCGGGCCTGGAGGCCCGGGGCGAGCAGCCCCGGGCCTGGAGGCCCGGGGCGAGCAGCCCCGGGCCTGGAGGCCCGGGGCGAGCAGCCCCGGGCCTGGAGGCCCGGGGCGAGCAGCCCCGGGCCTGGAGGCCCGGGGCGAGCAGCCCCGGGCCTGGAGGCCCGGGGCGAGCAGCCCCGGGCCTGGAGGCCCGGGGCGAGCAGCCCCGGGCCTGGAGGCCCGGGGCGAGCAGCCCCGGGCCTGGAGGCCCGGGGCGAGCAGCCCCGGGCCTGGAGGCCCGGGGCGAGCAGCCCCGGGCCTGGAGGCCCGGGGCGAGCAGCCCCGGGCCTGGAGGCCCGGGGCGAGCAGCCCCGGGCCTGGAGGCCCGGGGCGAGCAGCCCCGGGCCTGGAGGCCCGGGGCGAGCAGCCCCGGGCCTGGAGGCCCGGGGCGAGCAGCCCCGGGCCTGGAGGCCCGGGGCGAGCAGCCCCGGGCCTGGAGGCCCGGGGCGAGCAGCCCCGGGCCTGGAGGCCCGGGGCGAGCAGCCCCGGGCCTGGAGGCCCGGGGCGAGCAGCCCCGGGCCTGGAGGCCCGGGGCGAGCAGCCCCGGGCCTGGAGGCCCGGGGCGAGCGGGGCACTTCCCTTTCTGGGTCTCCAATGCCTCGGACCTTTGCGGGGAATCTCTGCACTGAGTCCCCAGGGTCTGGAGGCTGTTTCGGGTCCTGTGAACCCTTTCTCTCAGGTACAGGGAGCGGCTTCACCCACGGTGAGCCAAGGTAATGACTCAGGGCTTGGATGCCGTGTCTCGTAGCAGGTGTTTGGGATTCTGTGTTTCCCTACTCTCGGACCTAACCCCGGCATTTCTGGGCCGAGAGGAAGGGTTTGTTTCCTTTTCGGAGTCAGGCATCTGTCTCCTTGGGATTTTGTGCTCGCTGCATAGCCCCTGGAGGGGCTGCTTGGGATTCTGTGTCTCCCACTTCTCCAACATTCCCCGTGAGGTTCTCAGCTTAGACCCCATGGACTGGAGGCTGTGTGGGATACTCTGACCCGTTCCTCTCGGGTACAGGCAGAGGCTTCAGGCATGATTAGCAATGGTAAGAGACAGCCCCGGGCGAGGAGGCCCGGGGCGAGCAGCCCCGGGCGAGGAGGCCAGGGGCGAGCAGCCCCGGGCGAGGAGGCCCGGGGCGAGCAGCCCCGGGCGAGGAGGCCCGGGGCGAGCAGCCCCGGGCGAGGAGGCCCGGGGCGAGCAGCCCCGGGCGAGGAGGCCCGGGGCGAGCAGCCCCGGGCCTGGAGGCCCGGGGCGAGCAGCCCCGGGCGAGGAGGCCCGGGGCGAGCAGCCCCGGGCCTGGAGGCCCGGGGCGAGCAGCCCCGGGCCTGGAGGCCCGGGGCGAGCAGCCCCGGGCCTGGAGGCCCGGGGCGAGCAGCCCCGGGCCTGGAGGCCCGGGGCGAGCAGCCCCGGGCCTGGAGGCCCGGGGCGAGCAGCCCCGGGCCTGGAGGCCCGGGGCGAGCAGCCCCGGGCCTGGAGGCCCGGGGCGAGCGGGGCACTTCCCTTTCTGGGTCTCCAATGCCTCGGACCTTTGCGGGGAATCTCTGCACTGAGTCCCCAGGGTCTGGAGGCTGTTTCGGGTCCTGTGAACCCTTTCTCTCAGGTACAGGGAGCGGCTTCACCCACGGTGAGCCAAGGTAATGACTCAGGGCTTGGATGCCGTGTCTCGTAGCAGGTGTTTGGGATTCTGTGTTTCCCTACTCTCGGACCTAACCCCGGCATTTCTGGGCCGAGAGGAAGGGTTTGTTTCCTTTTCGGAGTCAGGCATCTGTCTCCTTGGGATTTTGTGCTCGCTGCATAGCCCCTGGAGGGGCTGCTTGGGATTCTGTGTCTCCCACTTCTCCAACATTCCCCGTAAGGTTCTCAGCTTAGACCCCATGGACTGGAGGCTGTGTGGGATACTCTGACCCGTTCCTCTCGGGTACAGGCAGAGGCTTCAGGCATGATTAGCAATGGTAAGAGACAGCCCCGGGCGAGGAGGCCCGGGGCGAGCAGCCCCGGGCGAGGAGGCCCGGGGCGAGCAGCCCCGGGCGAGGAGGCCCGGGGCGAGCAGCCCCGGGCGAGGAGGCCCGGGGCGAGCAGCCCCGGGCGAGGAGGCCCGGGGCGAGCAGCCCCGGGCCTGGAGGCCCGGGGCGAGCAGCCCCGGGCCTGGAGGCCCGGGGCGAGCAGCCCCGGGCGAGGAGGCCCGGGGCGAGCAGCCCCGGGCGAGGAGGCCCGGGGCGAGCAGCCCCGGGCGAGGAGGCCCGGGGCGAGCAGCCCCGGGCGAGGAGGCCCGGGGCGAGCAGCCCCGGGCGAGGAGGCCCGGGGCGAGCAGCCCCGGGCGAGGAGGCCCGGGGCGAGCAGCCCCGGGCGAGGAGGCCCGGGGCGAGCAGCCCCGGGCGAGGAGGCCCGGGGCGAGCAGCCCCGGGCCTGGAGGCCCGGGGCGAGCAGCCCCGGGCCTGGAGGCCCGGGGCGAGCAGCCCCGGGCCTGGAGGCCAGGGGCGAGCGGGGCACTTCCCTTTCTGGGTCTCCAATGCCTCGGACCTTTGCGGGGAATCTCTGCACTGAGTCCCCAGGGTCTGGAGGCTGTTTCGGGTCCTGTGAACCCTTTCTCTCAGGTACAGGGAGCGGCTTCACCCACGGTGAGCCAAGGTAATGACTCAGGGCTTGGATGCCGTGTCTCGTAGCAGGTGTTTGGGATTCTGTGTTTCCCTACTCTCGGACCTAACCCCGGCATTTCTGGGCCGAGAGGAAGGGTTTGTTTCCTTTTCGGAGTCAGGCATCTGTCTCCTTGGGATTTTGTGCTCGCTGCATAGCCCCTGGAGGGGCTGCTTGGGATTCTGTGTCTCCCACTTCTCCAACATTCCCCGTGAGGTTCTCAGCTTAGACCCCATGGACTGGAGGCTGTGTGGGATACTCTGACCCGTTCCTCTCGGGTACAGGCAGAGGCTTCAGGCATGATTAGCAATGGTAAGAGACAGCCCCGGGCGAGGAGGCCCGGGGCGAGCAGCCCCGGGCGAGGAGGCCCGGGGCGAGCAGCCCCGGGCGAGGAGGCCCGGGGCGAGCAGCCCCGGGCGAGGAGGCCCGGGGCGAGCAGCCCCGGGCCTGGAGGCCCGGGGCGAGCAGCCCCGGGCGAGGAGGCCCGGGGCGAGCAGCCCCGGGCCTGGAGGCCCGGGGCGAGCAGCCCCGGGCCTGGAGGCCCGGGGCGAGCAGCCCCGGGCCTGGAGGCCCGGGGCGAGCAGCCCCGGGCCTGGAGGCCCGGGGCGAGCAGCCCCGGGCCTGGAGGCCCGGGGCGAGCAGCCCCGGGCCTGGAGGCCCGGGGCGAGCGGGGCACTTCCCTTTCTGGGTCTCCAATGCCTCGGACCTTTGCGGGGAATCTCTGCACTGAGTCCCCAGGGTCTGGAGGCTGTTTCGGGTCCTGTGAACCCTTTCTCTCAGGTACAGGGAGCGGCTTCACCCACGGTGAGCCAAGGTAATGACTCAGGGCTTGGATGCCGTGTCTCGTAGCAGGTGTTTGGGATTCTGTGTTTCCCTACTCTCGGACCTAACCCCGGCATTTCTGGGCCGAGAGGAAGGGTTTGTTTCCTTTTCGGAGTCAGGCATCTGTCTCCTTGGGATTTTGTGCTCGCTGCATAGCCCCTGGAGGGGCTGCTTGGGATTCTGTGTCTCCCACTTCTCCAACATTCCCCGTAAGGTTCTCAGCTTAGACCCCATGGACTGGAGGCTGTGTGGGATACTCTGACCCGTTCCTCTCGGGTACAGGCAGAGGCTTCAGGCATGATTAGCCATGGTAAGAGACAGCCCCGGGCGAGGAGGCCCGGGGCGAGCAGCCCCGGGCGAGGAGGCCCGGGGCGAGCAGCCCCGGGCGAGGAGGCCCGGGGCGAGCAGCCCCGGGCGAGGAGGCCCGGGGCGAGCAGCCCCGGGCGAGGAGGCCCGGGGCGAGCAGCCCCGGGCGAGGAGGCCCGGGGCGAGCAGCCCCGGGCCTGGAGGCCCGGGGCGAGCAGCCCCGGGCCTGGAGGCCCGGGGCGAGCAGCCCCGGGCCTGGAGGCCCGGGGCGAGCAGCCCCGGGCGAGGAGGCCCGGGGCGAGCAGCCCCGGGCCTGGAGGCCCGGGGCGAGCAGCCCCGGGCCTGGAGGCCCGGGGCGAGCAGCCCCGGGCCTGGAGGCCCGGGGCGAGCGGGGCACTTCCCTTTCTGGGTCTCCAATGCCTCGGACCTTTGCGGGGAATCTCTGCACTGAGTCCCTAGGGTCTGGAGGCTGTTTCGGGTCCTGTGAACCCTTTCTCTCAGGTACAGGGAGCGGCTTCACCCACGGTGAGCCAAGGTAATGACTCAGGGCTTGGATGCCGTGTCTCGTAGCAGGTGTTTGGGATTCTGTGTTTCCCTACTCTCGGACCTAACCCCGACATTTCTGGGCCGAGAGGAAGGGTTTGTTTCCTTTTCGGAGTCAGGCATCTGTCTCCTTGGGATTTTGTGCTCGCTGCATAGCCCCTGGAGGGGCTGCTTGGGATTCTGTGTCTCCCACTTCTCCAACATTCCCCGTAAGGTTCTCAGCTTAGACCCCATGGACTGGAGGCTGTGTGGGATACTCTGACCCGTTCCTCTCGGGTACAGGCAGAGGCTTCAGGCATGATTAGCCATGGTAAGAGACAGCCCCGGGCGAGGAGGCCCGGGGCGAGCAGCCCCGGGCGAGGAGGCCCGGGGCGAGCAGCCCCGGGCGAGGAGGCCCGGGGCGAGCAGCCCCGGGCCTGGAGGCCCGGGGCGAGCAGCCCCGGGCGAGGAGGCCCGGGGCGAGCAGCCCCGGGCCTGGAGGCCCGGGGCGAGCAGCCCCGGGCGAGGAGGCCCGGGGCGAGCAGCCCCGGGCGAGGAGGCCCGGGGCGAGCAGCCCCGGGCCTGGAGGCCCGGGGCGAGCAGCCCCGGGCCTGGAGGCCCGGGGCGAGCAGCCCCGGGCCTGGAGGCCCGGGGCGAGCAGCCCCGGGCCTGGAGGCCCGGGGCGAGCAGCCCCGGGCGAGGAGGCCCGGGGCGAGCAGCCCCGGGCGAGGAGGCCCGGGGCGAGCAGCCCCGGGCGAGGAGGCCCGGGGCGAGCAGCCCCGGGCGAGGAGGCCCGGGGCGAGCAGCCCCGGGCCTGGAGGCCCGGGGCGAGCAGCCCCGGGCCTGGAGGCCCGGGGCGAGCAGCCCCGGGCCTGGAGGCCCGGGGCGAGCAGCCCCGGGCCTGGAGGCCCGGGGCGAGCAGCCCCGGGCCTGGAGGCCCGGGGCGAGCAGCCCCGGGCCTGGAGGCCCGGGGCGAGCAGCCCCGGGCCTGGAGGCCCGGGGCGAGCAGCCCCGGGCCTGGAGGCCCGGGGCGAGCAGCCCCGGGCCTGGAGGCCCGGGGCGAGCAGCCCCGGGCCTGGAGGCCCGGGGCGAGCAGCCCCGGGCCTGGAGGCCCGGGGCGAGCAGCCCCGGGCCTGGAGGCCCGGGGCGAGCAGCCCCGGGCCTGGAGGCCCGGGGCGAGCGGGGCACTTCCCATTCTGCCTCGGACCTTTGCGGGGAATCTCTGCACTGAGTCCCCAGGGTCTGGAGGCTGTTTCGGTCCTGTGAACCCTTTCTCTCAGGTACAGGGAGCGGCTTCACCCACGGTGAGACAAGGTAATGACTCAGGGCTTGGATGCCGTGTCTCGTAGCAGGTTTTTTGGGATTCTGTGTTTCCCTACTCTCGACCTAACCCCGGCATTTCTGGGCCGAGAGGAAGGGTTTGTTTCCTTTTCGGAGTCAGGCATCTGTCTCCTTGGGATTTTGTGCTCGCTGCATAGCCCCTGGAGGGGCTGCTTGGGATTCTGTGTCTCCCACTTCTCCAACATTCCCCGTAAGGTTCTCAGCTTAGACCCCATGGACTGGAGGCTGTGTGGGATACTCTGACCCGTTCCTCTCGGGTACAGGCAGAGGCTTCAGGCATGATTAGCCATGGTAAGAGACAGCCCCGGGCGAGGAGGCCCCGGGGCGAGCAGCCCCGGGCGAGGAGGCCCGGGGCGAGCAGCCCCGGGCGAGGAGGCCCGGGGCGAGCAGCCCCGGGCGAGGAGGCCCGGGGCGAGCAGCCCCGGGCGAGGAGGCCCCGGGGCGAGCAGCCCCGGGCGAGGAGGCCCGGGGCGAGCAGCCCCGGGCGAGGAGGCCCGGGGCGAGCAGCCCCGGGCGAGGAGGCCCGGGGCGAGCAGCCCCGGGCCTGGAGGCCCGGGGCGAGCAGCCCCGGGCCTGGAGGCCCGGGGCGAGCAGCCCCGGGCCTGGAGGCCCGGGGCGAGCAGCCCCGGGCCTGGAGGCCCGGGGCGAGCAGCCCCGGGCCTGGAGGCCCGGGGCGAGCAGCCCCGGGCCTGGAGGCCCGGGGCGAGCAGCCCCGGGCCTGGAGGCCCGGGGCGAGCAGCCCCGGGCGAGGAGGCCCGGGGCGAGCAGCCCCGGGCGAGGAGGGCCCGGGGCGAGCAGCCCCGGGCGAGGAGGCCCGGGGCGAGCAGCCCCGGGCGAGGAGGCCCGGGGCGAGCAGCCCCGGGCGAGGAGGCCCGGGGCGAGCAGCCCCGGGCCTGGAGGCCCGGGGCGAGCAGCCCCGGGCCTGGAGGCCCGGGGCGAGCAGCCCCGGGCGAGGAGGCCCGGGGCGAGCAGCCCCGGGCCTGGAGGCCCGGGGCGAGCAGCCCCGGGCGAGGAGGCCCGGGGCGAGCAGCCCCGGGCCCTGGAGGCCCGGGGCGAGCAGCCCCGGGCCTGGAGGCCCGGGGCGAGCAGCCCCGGGCCTGGAGGCCCGGGGCGAGCAGCCCCGGGCCTGGAGGCCCGGGGCGAGCAGCCCCGGGCCTGGAGGCCCGGGGCGAGCTGCCCGGGCCTGGAGGCCCGGGGCGAGCAGCCCCGGGCCTGGAGGCCCGGGGCGAGCAGCCCCGGGCCTGGAGGCCCGGGGCGAGCAGCCCCGGGCCTGGAGGCCCGGGGCGAGCAGCCCCGGGCCTGGAGGCCCGGGGCGAGCAGCCCCGGGCCTGGAGGCCCGGGGCGAGCAGCCCCCGGGCCTGGAGGCCCGGGGCGAGCAGCCCCGGGCCTGGAGGCCCGGGGCGAGCAGCCCCGGGCCTGGAGGCCCGGGGCGAGCAGCCCCGGGCCTGGAGGCCCGGGGCGAGCAGCCCCGGGCCTGGAGGCCCGGGGCGAGCAGCCCCGGGCCTGGAGGCCCGGGGCGAGCAGCCCCGGGCCTGGAGGCCCGGGGCGAGCAGCCCCGGGCCTGGAGGCCCGGGGCGAGCAGCCCCGGGCGAGGAGGCCCGGGGCGAGCAGCCCCGGGCGAGGAGGCCCGGGGCGAGCAGCCCCGGCCTGGAGGCCCGGGGCGAGCAGCCCCGGGCCTGGAGGCCCGGGGCGAGCAGCCCCGGGCCTGGAGGCCCGGGGCGAGCAGCCCCGGGCGAGGAGGCCCGGGGCGAGCAGCCCCGGGCGAGGAGGCCCGGGGCGAGCAGCCCCGGGCGAGGAGGCCCGGGGCGAGCAGCCCCGGGCGAGGGAGGCCCGGGGCGAGCAGCCCCGGGCCTGGAGGCCCGGGGGCGAGCAGCCCCGGGCGAGGAGGCCCGGGGCGAGCAGCCCCGGGCCTGGAGGCCCGGGGCGAGCAGCCCCGGGCGAGGAGGCCCGGGGCGAGCAGCCCCGGGCGAGGAGGCCCGGGGCGAGCAGCCCCGGGCCTGGAGGCCCGGGGCGAGCAGCCCCGGGCCTGGAGGCCCGGGGCGAGCAGCCCCGGGCGAGGAGGCCCGGGGCGAGCAGCCCCCGGGCCTGGAGGCCCGGGGCGAGCAGCCCCGGGCCTGGAGGCCCGGGGCGAGCAGCCCCGGGCCTGGAGGCCCGGGGCGAGCAGCCCCGGGCCTGGAGGCCCGGGGCGAGCAGCCCCCGGGCCTGGAGGCCCGGGGCGAGCAGCCCCGGGCCTGGAGGCCCGGGGCGAGCAGTCCCCGGGCCTGGAGGCCCGGGGCGAGCAGCCCCGGGCCTGGAGGCCCGGGGCGAGCAGCCCCGGGCCTGGAGGCCCGGGGCGAGCAGCCCCGGGCCTGGAGGCCCGGGGCGAGCAGCCCCGGGCCTGGAGGCCCGGGGCGAGCAGCCCCGGGCCTGGAGGCCCGGGGCGAGCAGCCCCCGGGCCTGGAGGCCCGGGGCGAGCAGCCCCGGGCCTGGAGGCCCGGGGCGGAGCAGCCCCGGGCCTGGAGGCCCGGGGCGAGCAGCCCCGGGCCTGGAGGCCCGGGGCGAGCAGCCCCGGGCCTGGAGGCCCGGGGCGAGCAGCCCCGGGCCTGGAGGCCCGGGGCGAGCAGCCCCGGGCCTGGAGGCCCGGGGCGAGCAGCCCCGGGCCTGGAGGCCGGGGCGAGCAGCCCCCGGGCCTGGAGGCCCGGGGCGAGCAGCCCCGGGCCTGGAGGCCCGGGGCGAGCAGCCCCGGGCCTGGAGGCCCGGGGCGAGCAGCCCCGGGCCTGGAGGCCCGGGGCGAGCAGCCCCGGGCCTGGAGGCCCGGGGCGAGCAGCCCCCGGGCCTGGAGGCCCGGGGCGAGCAGCCCCGGGCCTGGAGGCCCGGGGCGAGCAGCCCCGGGCCTGGAGGCCCGGGGCGAGCAGCCCCGGGCCTGGAGGCCCGGGGCGAGCAGCCCCGGGCCTGGAGGCCCGGGGCGAGCAGCCCCGGGCCTGGAGGCCGGGGCGAGCAGCCCCGGGCCTGGAGGCCCGGGGCGAGCAGCCCCGGGCCTGGAGGCCCGGGGCGAGCAGAGCCCCGGGCCTGGAGGCCCGGGGCGAGCAGCCCCGGGCCTGGAGGCCCGGGGCGAGCAGCCCCGGGCCTGGAGGCCCGGGGCGAGCAGCCCCCGGGCCTGGAGGCCCGGGGCGAGCAGCCCCGGGCCTGGAGGCCCGGGGCGAGCAGCCCCGGGCCTGGAGGCCCGGGGCGAGCAGCCCCGGGCCTGGAGGCCCGGGGCGAGCAGCCCCGGGCCTGGAGGCCCGGGGCGAGCAGCCCCGGGCCTGGAGGCCCGGGGCGAGCAGCCCCGGGCCTGGAGGCCCGGGGCGAGCAGCCCCGGGCCTGGAGGCCCGGGGCGAGCAGCCCCGGGCCTGGAGGCCCGGGGCGAGCAGGCCCCGGGCCTGGGAGGCCCGGGGCGAGCAGCCTCCGGGCCTGGAGGCCCGGGGCGAGCAGCCCCGGCCTGGAGGCCCGGGGAGCCGCCTGGAGGCCGGGGCGAGCAGCCCCGGGCCTGGAGGCCCGGGGCGAGCAGCCCCGGGCCTGGAGGCCCGGGGCGAGCAGCCCCGGGCCTGGAGGCCCGGGGCGAGCAGCCCCCGGGCCTGGAGGCCCGGGGCGAGCAGCCCCGGGCCTGGAGGCCCGGGGCGAGCAGCCCCGGGCCTGGAGGCCCGGGGCGAGCAGCCCCGGGCCTGGAGGCCCGGGGCGAGCAGCCCCGGGCCTGGAGGGCCCGGGGCGAGCAGCCCCGGGCCTGGAGGCCCGGGGCGAGCAGCCCCGGGCCTGGAGGCCCGGGGCGAGCAGCCCACGGGCCTGGAGGCCCGGGGCGAGCAGCCCCGGGCCTGGAGGCCCGGGGCGAGCAGCCCCGGGCCTGGAGGCCCGGGGCGAGCAGCCCCGGGCCTGGAGGCCCGGGGCGAGCAGCCCCCGGGCCTCGGAGGCCCGGGGCGAGCAGCCCCGGGCCTGGAGGCCCGGGGCGAGCAGCCCCGGGCCTGGAGGCCCGGGGCGAGCAGCCCCGGGCCTGGAGGCCCGGGGCGAGCAGCCCCGGGCCTGGAGGCCCGGGCGAGCAGTCCCCGGGCCTGGAGGCCCGGGGCGAGCAGCCCCGGGCCTGGAGGCCCGGGGCGAGCAGCCCCGGGCCTGGAGGCCGGGGCGAGCAGCCCGGGCCTGGAGGCCCGGGGCGAGCAGCCCCCGGGCCTGGAGGCCCGGGGCGAGCGGGGCACTTCCCATTCTGGGTCTCCAATGCCTCGGACCTTTGCGGGGAATCTCTGCACTGAGTCCCCAGGGTCTGGAGGCTGTTTCGGGTCCTGTGAACCCTTTCTCTCAGGTACAGGGAGCGGCTTCACCCACGGTGAGACAAGGTAATGACTCAGGGCTTGGATGCCGTGTCTCGTAGCAGGTTTTTGGGATTCTGTGTTTCCCTACTCTCGGACCTAACCCCCGGCATTTCTGGGCCGAGAGGAAGGGTTTGTTTCCTTTTCGGAGTCAGGCATCTGTCTCCTTGGGATTTTGTGCTCGCTGCATAGCCCCCTGGAGGGGCCTGCTTGGGATTCTGTGTCTCCCACTTCTCCAACATTCCCCGTAAGGTTCTCAGCTTAGACCCCATGGACTGGAGGCTGTGTGGGATACTCTGACCCGTTGCTCTCGGGTACAGGCAGAGGCTTCAGGCATGATTAGCCATGGTAAGAGACAGCCCCGGGCGAGGAGGCCCGGGGCGAGCAGCCCCGGGGCGAGGAGGCCCGGGGCGAGCAGGCCCCGGGCGAGGAGGCCCGGGGCGAGCAGCCCCGGGCGAGGAGGCCCGGGGCGAGCAGCCCCGGGCGAGGAGGCCCGGGCGAGCAGCCCCGGGCGAGGAGGCCCGGGGCGAGCAGCCCCGGGCGAGGAGGCCCGGGGCGAGCAGCCCCGGGCGAGGAGGCCCGGGGCGAGCAGCCCCGGGCCCTGGAGGCCCGGGGCGAGCAGCCCCGGGCGAGGAGGCCGGGGCGAGCAGCCCGGGCCTGGAGGCCCGGGGCGAGCAGCCCGGGCCTGGAGGCCCGGGGCGAGCAGCCCCGGGCGAGGAGGCCCGGGGCGAGCAGCCCCGGGCGAGGAGGCCCGGGGCGAGCAGCCCCGGGCGAGGAGGCCCGGGGCGAGCAGCCCCGGGCGAGGAGGCCCGGGGCGAGCAGCCCCGGGCGAGGAGGCCCGGGGCGAGCAGCCCCGGGCGAGGAGGCCCGGGGCGAGCAGCCCCGGGGCCTGGAGGCCCGGGGCGAGCAGCCCCGGGCGAGGAGGCCCGGGGCGAGCAGCCCCGGGTCTGGAGGCCCGGGGCGAGCAGCCCCGGGCGAGGAGGCCCGGGGCGAGCAGCCCCGGGCGAGGAGGCCCGGGGCGAGCAGCCCCGGGCGAGGAGGCCCGGGGCGAGCAGCCCCCGGGCCTGGAGGCCCGGGGCGAGCAGCCCCGGGCGAGGAGGCCCGGGGCGAGCAGCCCCGGGCCTGGAGGCCCGGGGCGAGCAGCCCCGGGCGAGGAGGCCCGGGGCGAGCAGCCCCGGGCCTGGAGGCCCGGGGCGAGCAGCCCCGGGCCTGGAGGCCCGGGGCGAGCAGCCCCGGGCCTGGAGGCCCGGGGCGAGCAGCCCCGGGCCTGGAGGCCCGGGGCGAGCTGCCCCGGGCCTGGAGCCCGGGGCGAGCTGCCCCGGGCCTGGAGGCCCGGGGCGAGCTGCCCCGGGCCTGGAGGCCCGGGGCGAGCAGCCCCCGGGCCTGGAGGCCCGGGGCGAGCAGCACCCGGGCCTGGAGGCCCGGGGCGAGCAGCCCCGGGCCTGGAGGCCCGGGGCGAGCAGCCCCGGGCCTGGAGGCCCGGGGCGAGCAGCCCCGGGCCTGGAGGCCCGGGGCGAGCAGCCCCGGGCCTGGAGGCCCGGGGCGAGCAGCCCCGGGCCTGGAGGCCCGGGGCGAGCAGCCCCGGGCCTGGAGGCCCGGGGCGAGCAGCCCCGGGCCTGGAGGCCCGGGGCGAGCAGCCCCGGGCCTGGAGGCCCGGGGCGAGCAGCCCCGGGCCTGGAGGCCCGGGGCGAGCAGCCCCGGGCCTGGAGGCCCGGGGCGAGCAGCCCCGGGCCTGGAGGCCCGGGGCGAGCAGCCCCGGGCCTGGAGGCCCGGGGCGAGCAGCCCCGGGCCTCGAGGCCCGGGGCGGAGCAGCCCCGGGCGAGGAGGCCCGGGGCGAGCAGCCCCGGGCCTGGAGGCCCGGGGGCGAGCAGCCCCGGGCCTGGAGGCCCGGGGCGAGCAGCCCCCGGGCCTGGAGGCCCGGGGCGAGCAGCCCCGGGCCTGGAGGCCCGGGGCGAGCAGCCCCCGGGCCTGGAGGCCCGGGGCGAGCAGCCCCGGGCCTGGAGGCCCGGGGCGAGCAGCCCCGGGCCTGGAGGCCCGGGGCGAGCAGCCCCGGGCCTGGAGGCCCGGGGCGAGCAGCCCCGGGCCTGGAGGCCCGGGGCGAGCAGCCCCCGGGCCTGGAGGCCCGGGGCGAGCAGCCCCGGGCCTGGAGGCCCGGGGCGAGCAGCCCCGGGCCTGGAGGCCCGGGGCGAGCAGCCCCGGGCCTGGAGGCCCGGGGCGAGCAGCCCCGGGCCTGGAGGCCCGGGGCGAGCAGCCCCGGGCCTGGAGGCCCGGGGCGAGCAGCCCCGGGCCTGGAGGCCCGGGGCGAGCAGCCCCGGGCCTGGAGGCCCGGGGCGAGCAGCCCCGGGCCTGGAGGCCCGGGGCGAGCAGCCCCGGGCCTGGAGGCCCGGGGCGAGCAGCCCCGGGCCTGGAGGCCCGGGGCGAGCAGCCCCGGGCCTGGAGGCCCGGGGCGAGCAGCCCCGGGCCTGGAGGCCCGGGGCGAGCAGCCCCGGGCCTGGAGGCCCGGGGCGAGCAGCCCCGGGCCTGGAGGCCCGGGGCGAGCAGCCCCGGGCCTGGAGGCCCGGGGCGAGCAGCCCCGGGCCTGGAGGCCCGGGGCGAGCAGCCCCGGGCCTGGAGGCCCGGGGCGAGCAGCCCCGGGCCTGGAGGCCCGGGGCGAGCAGCCCCGGGCCTGGAGGCCCGGGGCGAGCAGCCCCGGGCCTGGAGGCCCGGGGCGAGCAGCCCCGGGCCTGGAGGCCCGGGGCGAGCAGCCCCGGGCCTGGAGGCCCGGGGCGAGCAGCCCCGGGCCTGGAGGCCCGGGGCGAGCAGCCCCGGGCCTGGAGGCCCGGGGCGAGCAGCCCCGGGCCTGGAGGCCCGGGGCGAGCAGCCCCGGGCCTGGAGGCCCGGGGCGAGCAGCCCCGGGCCTGGAGGCCCGGGGCGAGCAGCCCCGGGCCTGGAGGCCCGGGGCGAGCAGCCCCGGGCCTGGAGGCCCGGGGCGAGCAGCCCCGGGCCTGGAGGCCCGGGGCGAGCAGCCCCGGGCCTGGAGGCCCGGGGCGAGCAGCCCCGGGCCTGGAGGCCCGGGGCGAGCAGCCCCGGGCCTGGAGGCCCGGGGCGAGCAGCCCCGGGCCTGGAGGCCCGGGGCGAGCAGCCCCGGGCCTGGAGGCCCGGGGCGAGCAGCCCCGGGCCTGGAGGCCCGGGGCGAGCAGCCCCGGGCCTGGAGGCCCGGGGCGAGCAGCCCCGGGCCTGGAGGCCCGGGGCGAGCAGCCCCGGGCCTGGAGGCCCGGGGCGAGCAGCCCCGGGCCTGGAGGCCCGGGGCGAGCAGCCCCGGGCCTGGAGGCCCGGGGCGAGCAGCCCCGGGCCTGGAGGCCCGGGGCGAGCAGCCCCGGGCCTGGAGGCCCGGGGCGAGCAGCCCCGGGCCTGGAGGCCCGGGGCGAGCAGCCCCGGGCCTGGAGGCCCGGGGCGAGCAGCCCCGGGCCTGGAGGCCCGGGGCGAGCAGCCCCGGGCCTGGAGGCCCGGGGCGAGCAGCCCCGGGCCTGGAGGCCCGGGGCGAGCAGCCCCGGGCCTGGAGGCCCGGGGCGAGCAGCCCCGGGCCTGGAGGCCCGGGGCGAGCAGCCCCGGGCCTGGAGGCCCGGGGCGAGCAGCCCCGGGCCTGGAGGCCCGGGGCGAGCAGCCCCGGGCCTGGAGGCCCGGGGCGAGCAGCCCCGGGCCTGGAGGCCCGGGGCGAGCAGCCCCGGGCCTGGAGGCCCGGGGCGAGCAGCCCCGGGCCTGGAGGCCCGGGGCGAGCAGCCCCGGGCCTGGAGGCCCGGGGCGAGCAGCCCCGGGCCTGGAGGCCCGGGGCGAGCAGCCCCGGGCCTGGAGGCCCGGGGCGAGCAGCCCCGGGCCTGGAGGCCCGGGGCGAGCAGCCCCGGGCCTGGAGGCCCGGGGCGAGCAGCCCCGGGCCTGGAGGCCCGGGGCGAGCAGCCCCGGGCCTGGAGGCCCGGGGCGAGCAGCCCCGGGCCTGGAGGCCCGGGGCGAGCAGCCCCGGGCCTGGAGGCCCGGGGCGAGCAGCCCCGGGCCTGGAGGCCCGGGGCGAGCAGCCCCGGGCCTGGAGGCCCGGGGCGAGCGGGGCACTTCCCATTCTGGGTCTCCAATGCCTCGGACCTTTGCGGGGAATCTCTGCACTGAGTCCCCAGGGTCTGGAGGCTGTTTCGGGTCCTGTGAACCCTTTCTCTCAGGTACAGGGAGCGGCTTCACCCACGGTGAGACAAGGTAATGACTCAGGGCTTGGATGCCGTGTCTCGTAGCAGGTTTTTGGGATTCTGTGTTTCCCTACTCTCGGACCTAACCCCGGCATTTCTGGGCCGAGAGGAAGGGTTTGTTTCCTTTTCGGAGTCAGGCATCTGTCTCCTTGGGATTTTGTGCTCGCTGCATAGCCCCTGGAGGGGCTGCTTGGGATTCTGTGTCTCCCACTTCTCCAACATTCCCCGTAAGGTTCTCAGCTTAGACCCCATGGACTGGAGGCTGTGTGGGATACTCTGACCCGTTCCTCTCGGGTACAGGCAGAGGCTTCAGGCATGATTAGCCATGGTAAGAGACAGCCCCGGGCGAGGAGGCCCGGGGCGAGCAGCCCCGGGCGAGGAGGCCCGGGGCGAGCAGCCCCGGGCGAGGAGGCCCGGGGCGAGCAGCCCCGGGCGAGGAGGCCCGGGGCGAGCAGCCCCGGGCGAGGAGGCCCGGGGCGAGCAGCCCCGGGCGAGGAGGCCCGGGGCGAGCAGCCCCGGGCGAGGAGGCCCGGGGCGAGCAGCCCCGGGCGAGGAGGCCCGGGGCGAGCAGCCCCGGGCCTGGAGGCCCGGGGCGAGCAGCCCCGGGCGAGGAGGCCCGGGGCGAGCAGCCCCGGGCCTGGAGGCCCGGGGCGAGCAGCCCCGGGCGAGGAGGCCCGGGGCGAGCAGCCCCGGGCGAGGAGGCCCGGGGCGAGCAGCCCCGGGCGAGGAGGCCCGGGGCGAGCAGCCCCGGGCGAGGAGGCCCGGGGCGAGCAGCCCCGGGCGAGGAGGCCCGGGGCGAGCAGCCCCGGGCGAGGAGGCCCGGGGCGAGCAGCCCCGGGCCTGGAGGCCCGGGGCGAGCAGCCCCGGGCGAGGAGGCCCGGGGCGAGCAGCCCCGGGCCTGGAGGCCCGGGGCGAGCAGCCCCGGGCGAGGAGGCCCGGGGCGAGCAGCCCCGGGCGAGGAGGCCCGGGGCGAGCAGCCCCGGGCGAGGAGGCCCGGGGCGAGCAGCCCCGGGCCTGGAGGCCCGGGGCGAGCAGCCCCGGGCGAGGAGGCCCGGGGCGAGCAGCCCCGGGCCTGGAGGCCCGGGGCGAGCAGCCCCGGGCGAGGAGGCCCGGGGCGAGCAGCCCCGGGCCTGGAGGCCCGGGGCGAGCAGCCCCGGGCCTGGAGGCCCGGGGCGAGCAGCCCCGGGCCTGGAGGCCCGGGGCGAGCAGCCCCGGGCCTGGAGGCCCGGGGCGAGCTGCCCCGGGCCTGGAGGCCCGGGGCGAGCTGCCCCGGGCCTGGAGGCCCGGGGCGAGCAGCCCCGGGCCTGGAGGCCCGGGGCGAGCAGCCCCGGGCCTGGAGGCCCGGGGCGAGCAGCCCCGGGCCTGGAGGCCCGGGGCGAGCAGCCCCGGGCCTGGAGGCCCGGGGCGAGCAGCCCCGGGCCTGGAGGCCCGGGGCGAGCAGCCCCGGGCCTGGAGGCCCGGGGCGAGCAGCCCCGGGCCTGGAGGCCCGGGGCGAGCAGCCCCGGGCCTGGAGGCCCGGGGCGAGCAGCCCCGGGCCTGGAGGCCCGGGGCGAGCAGCCCCGGGCCTGGAGGCCCGGGGCGAGCAGCCCCGGGCCTGGAGGCCCGGGGCGAGCAGCCCCGGGCCTGGAGGCCCGGGGCGAGCAGCCCCGGGCCTGGAGGCCCGGGGCGAGCAGCCCCGGGCCTGGAGGCCCGGGGCGAGCAGCCCCGGGCCTGGAGGCCCGGGGCGAGCAGCCCCGGGCCTGGAGGCCCGGGGCGAGCAGCCCCGGGCCTGGAGGCCCGGGGCGAGCAGCCCCGGGCCTGGAGGCCCGGGGCGAGCAGCCCCGGGCCTGGAGGCCCGGGGCGAGCAGCCCCGGGCCTGGAGGCCCGGGGCGAGCAGCCCCGGGCCTGGAGGCCCGGGGCGAGCAGCCCCGGGCCTGGAGGCCCGGGGCGAGCAGCCCCGGGCCTGGAGGCCCGGGGCGAGCAGCCCCGGGCCTGGAGGCCCGGGGCGAGCGGGGCACTTCCCATTCTGGGTCTCCAATGCCTCGGACCTTTGCGGGGAATCTCTGCACTGAGTCCCCAGGGTCTGGAGGCTGTTTCGGGTCCTGTGAACCCTTTCTCTCAGGTACAGGGAGCGGCTTCACCCACGGTGAGACAAGGTAATGACTCAGGGCTTGGATGCCGTGTCTCGTAGCAGGTTTTTGGGATTCTGTGTTTCCCTACTCTCGGACCTAACCCCGGCATTTCTGGGCCGAGAGGAAGGGTTTGTTTCCTTTTCGGAGTCAGGCATCTGTCTCCTTGGGATTTTGTGCTCGCTGCATAGCCCCTGGAGGGGCTGCTTGGGATTCTGTGTCTCCCACTTCTCCAACATTCCCCGTAAGGTTCTCAGCTTAGACCCCATGGACTGGAGGCTGTGTGGGATACTCTGACCCGTTCCTCTCGGGTACAGGCAGAGGCTTCAGGCATGATTAGCCATGGTAAGAGACAGCCCCGGGCGAGGAGGCCCGGGGCGAGCAGCCCCGGGCGAGGAGGCCCGGGGCGAGCAGCCCCGGGCGAGGAGGCCCGGGGCGAGCAGCCCCGGGCGAGGAGGCCCGGGGCGAGCAGCCCCGGGCGAGGAGGCCCGGGGCGAGCAGCCCCGGGCGAGGAGGCCCGGGGCGAGCAGCCCCGGGCGAGGAGGCCCGGGGCGAGCAGCCCCGGGCGAGGAGGCCCGGGGCGAGCAGCCCCGGGCCTGGAGGCCCGGGGCGAGCAGCCCCGGGCGAGGAGGCCCGGGGCGAGCAGCCCCGGGCCTGGAGGCCCGGGGCGAGCAGCCCCGGGCCTGGAGGCCCGGGGCGAGCAGCCCCGGGCGAGGAGGCCCGGGGCGAGCAGCCCCGGGCGAGGAGGCCCGGGGCGAGCAGCCCCGGGCGAGGAGGCCCGGGGCGAGCAGCCCCGGGCGAGGAGGCCCGGGGCGAGCAGCCCCGGGCGAGGAGGCCCGGGGCGAGCAGCCCCGGGCCTGGAGGCCCGGGGCGAGCAGCCCCGGGCGAGGAGGCCCGGGGCGAGCAGCCCCGGGCCTGGAGGCCCGGGGCGAGCAGCCCCGGGCGAGGAGGCCCGGGGCGAGCAGCCCCGGGCGAGGAGGCCCGGGGCGAGCAGCCCCGGGCGAGGAGGCCCGGGGCGAGCAGCCCCGGGCCTGGAGGCCCGGGGCGAGCAGCCCCGGGCGAGGAGGCCCGGGGCGAGCAGCCCCGGGCCTGGAGGCCCGGGGCGAGCAGCCCCGGGCGAGGAGGCCCGGGGCGAGCAGCCCCGGGCCTGGAGGCCCGGGGCGAGCAGCCCCGGGCCTGGAGGCCCGGGGCGAGCAGCCCCGGGCCTGGAGGCCCGGGGCGAGCAGCCCCGGGCCTGGAGGCCCGGGGCGAGCTGCCCCGGGCCTGGAGGCCCGGGGCGAGCTGCCCCGGGCCTGGAGGCCCGGGGCGAGCTGCCCCGGGCCTGGAGGCCCGGGGCGAGCAGCCCCGGGCCTGGAGGCCCGGGGCGAGCAGCCCCGGGCCTGGAGGCCCGGGGCGAGCAGCCCCGGGCCTGGAGGCCCGGGGCGAGCAGCCCCGGGCCTGGAGGCCCGGGGCGAGCAGCCCCGGGCCTGGAGGCCCGGGGCGAGCAGCCCCGGGCCTGGAGGCCCGGGGCGAGCAGCCCCGGGCCTGGAGGCCCGGGGCGAGCAGCCCCGGGCCTGGAGGCCCGGGGCGAGCAGCCCCGGGCCTGGAGGCCCGGGGCGAGCAGCCCCGGGCCTGGAGGCCCGGGGCGAGCAGCCCCGGGCCTCGAGGCCCGGGGCGAGCAGCCCCGGGCGAGGAGGCCCGGGGCGAGCAGCCCCGGGCCTGGAGGCCCGGGGCGAGCAGCCCCGGGCGAGGAGGCCCGGGGCGAGCAGCCCCGGGCCTGGAGGCCCGGGGCGAGCAGCCCCGGGCGAGGAGGCCCGGGGCGAGCAGCCCCGGGCGAGGAGGCCCGGGGCGAGCAGCCCCGGGCGAGGAGGCCCGGGGCGAGCAGCCCCGGGCCTGGAGGCCCGGGGCGAGCAGCCCCGGGCGAGGAGGCCCGGGGCGAGCAGCCCCGGGCCTGGAGGCCCGGGGCGAGCAGCCCCGGGCGAGGAGGCCCGGGGCGAGCAGCCCCGGGCCTGGAGGCCCGGGGCGAGCAGCCCCGGGCCTGGAGGCCCGGGGCGAGCAGCCCCGGGCCTGGAGGCCCGGGGCGAGCAGCCCCGGGCCTGGAGGCCCGGGGCGAGCAGCCCCGGGCCTGGAGGCCCGGGGCGAGCAGCCCCGGGCCTGGAGGCCCGGGGCGAGCAGCCCCGGGCCTGGAGGCCCGGGGCGAGCAGCCCCGGGCCTGGAGGCCCGGGGCGAGCAGCCCCGGGCCTGGAGGCCCGGGGCGAGCAGCCCCGGGCCTGGAGGCCCGGGGCGAGCAGCCCCGGGCCTGGAGGCCCGGGGCGAGCAGCCCCGGGCCTGGAGGCCCGGGGCGAGCAGCCCCGGGCCTGGAGGCCCGGGGCGAGCAGCCCCGGGCCTGGAGGCCCGGGGCGAGCAGCCCCGGGCCTGGAGGCCCGGGGCGAGCAGCCCCGGGCCTGGAGGCCCGGGGCGAGCAGCCCCGGGCCTGGAGGCCCGGGGCGAGCAGCCCCGGGCCTGGAGGCCCGGGGCGAGCAGCCCCGGGCCTGGAGGCCCGGGGCGAGCAGCCCCGGGCCTGGAGGCCCGGGGCGAGCAGCCCCGGGCCTGGAGGCCCGGGGCGAGCAGCCCCGGGCCTGGAGGCCCGGGGCGAGCAGCCCCGGGCCTGGAGGCCCGGGGCGAGCAGCCCCGGGCCTGGAGGCCCGGGGCGAGCAGCCCCGGGCCTGGAGGCCCGGGGCGAGCAGCCCCGGGCCTGGAGGCCCGGGGCGAGCAGCCCCGGGCCTGGAGGCCCGGGGCGAGCAGCCCCGGGCCTGGAGGCCCGGGGCGAGCAGCCCCGGGCCTGGAGGCCCGGGGCGAGCAGCCCCGGGCCTGGAGGCCCGGGGCGAGCAGCCCCGGGCCTGGAGGCCCGGGGCGAGCAGCCCCGGGCCTGGAGGCCCGGGGCGAGCAGCCCCGGGCCTGGAGGCCCGGGGCGAGCAGCCCCGGGCCTGGAGGCCCGGGGCGAGCAGCCCCGGGCCTGGAGGCCCGGGGCGAGCAGCCCCGGGCCTGGAGGCCCGGGGCGAGCAGCCCCGGGCCTGGAGGCCCGGGGCGAGCAGCCCCGGGCCTGGAGGCCCGGGGCGAGCAGCCCCGGGCCTGGAGGCCCGGGGCGAGCAGCCCCGGGCCTGGAGGCCCGGGGCGAGCAGCCCCGGGCCTGGAGGCCCGGGGCGAGCAGCCCCGGGCCTGGAGGCCCGGGGCGAGCAGCCCCGGGCCTGGAGGCCCGGGGCGAGCAGCCCCGGGCCTGGAGGCCCGGGGCGAGCAGCCCCGGGCCTGGAGGCCCGGGGCGAGCAGCCCCGGGCCTGGAGGCCCGGGGCGAGCGGGGCACTTCCCATTCTGGGTCTCCAATGCCTCGGACCTTTGCGGGGAATCTCTGCACTGAGTCCCCAGGGTCTGGAGGCTGTTTCGGGTCCTGTGAACCCTTTCTCTCAGGTACAGGGAGCGGCTTCACCCACGGTGAGACAAGGTAATGACTCAGGGCTTGGATGCCGTGTCTCGTAGCAGGTTTTTGGGATTCTGTGTTTCCCTACTCTCGGACCTAACCCCGGCATTTCTGGGCCGAGAGGAAGGGTTTGTTTCCTTTTCGGAGTCAGGCATCTGTCTCCTTGGGATTTTGTGCTCGCTGCATAGCCCCTGGAGGGGCTGCTTGGGATTCTGTGTCTCCCACTTCTCCAACATTCCCCGTAAGGTTCTCAGCTTAGACCCCATGGACTGGAGGCTGTGTGGGATACTCTGACCCGTTCCTCTCGGGTACAGGCAGAGGCTTCAGGCATGATTAGCCATGGTAAGAGACAGCCCCGGGCGAGGAGGCCCGGGGCGAGCAGCCCCGGGCGAGGAGGCCCGGGGCGAGCAGCCCCGGGCGAGGAGGCCCGGGGCGAGCAGCCCCGGGCGAGGAGGCCCGGGGCGAGCAGCCCCGGGCGAGGAGGCCCGGGGCGAGCAGCCCCGGGCGAGGAGGCCCGGGGCGAGCAGCCCCGGGCGAGGAGGCCCGGGGCGAGCAGCCCCGGGCCTGGAGGCCCGGGGCGAGCAGCCCCGGGCGAGGAGGCCCGGGGCGAGCAGCCCCGGGCCTGGAGGCCCGGGGCGAGCAGCCCCGGGCGAGGAGGCCCGGGGCGAGCAGCCCCGGGCGAGGAGGCCCGGGGCGAGCAGCCCCGGGCGAGGAGGCCCGGGGCGAGCAGCCCCGGGCGAGGAGGCCCGGGGCGAGCAGCCCCGGGCGAGGAGGCCCGGGGCGAGCAGCCCCGGGCCTGGAGGCCCGGGGCGAGCAGCCCCGGGCGAGGAGGCCCGGGGCGAGCAGCCCCGGGCCTGGAGGCCCGGGGCGAGCAGCCCCGGGCGAGGAGGCCCGGGGCGAGCAGCCCCGGGCGAGGAGGCCCGGGGCGAGCAGCCCCGGGCGAGGAGGCCCGGGGCGAGCAGCCCCGGGCCTGGAGGCCCGGGGCGAGCAGCCCCGGGCGAGGAGGCCCGGGGCGAGCAGCCCCGGGCCTGGAGGCCCGGGGCGAGCAGCCCCGGGCCTGGAGGCCCGGGGCGAGCAGCCCCGGGCCTGGAGGCCCGGGGCGAGCAGCCCCGGGCCTGGAGGCCCGGGGCGAGCAGCCCCGGGCCTGGAGGCCCGGGGCGAGCAGCCCCGGGCCTGGAGGCCCGGGGCGAGCAGCCCCGGGCCTGGAGGCCCGGGGCGAGCAGCCCCGGGCCTGGAGGCCCGGGGCGAGCAGCCCCGGGCCTGGAGGCCCGGGGCGAGCAGCCCCGGGCCTGGAGGCCCGGGGCGAGCAGCCCCGGGCCTGGAGGCCCGGGGCGAGCAGCCCCGGGCCTGGAGGCCCGGGGCGAGCAGCCCCGGGCCTGGAGGCCCGGGGCGAGCAGCCCCGGGCCTGGAGGCCCGGGGCGAGCAGCCCCGGGCCTGGAGGCCCGGGGCGAGCAGCCCCGGGCCTGGAGGCCCGGGGCGAGCAGCCCCGGGCCTGGAGGCCCGGGGCGAGCAGCCCCGGGCCTGGAGGCCCGGGGCGAGCAGCCCCGGGCCTGGAGGCCCGGGGCGAGCAGCCCCGGGCCTGGAGGCCCGGGGCGAGCAGCCCCGGGCCTGGAGGCCCGGGGCGAGCAGCCCCGGGCCTGGAGGCCCGGGGCGAGCGGGGCACTTCCCATTCTGGGTCTCCAATGCCTCGGACCTTTGCGGGGAATCTCTGCACTGAGTCCCCAGGGTCTGGAGGCTGTTTCGGGTCCTGTGAACCCTTTCTCTCAGGTACAGGGAGCGGCTTCACCCACGGTGAGACAAGGTAATGACTCAGGGCTTGGATGCCGTGTCTCGTAGCAGGTTTTTGGGATTCTGTGTTTCCCTACTCTCGGACCTAACCCCGGCATTTCTGGGCCGAGAGGAAGGGTTTGTTTCCTTTTCGGAGTCAGGCATCTGTCTCCTTGGGATTTTGTGCTCGCTGCATAGCCCCTGGAGGGGCTGCTTGGGATTCTGTGTCTCCCACTTCTCCAACATTCCCCGTAAGGTTCTCAGCTTAGACCCCATGGACTGGAGGCTGTGTGGGATACTCTGACCCGTTCCTCTCGGGTACAGGCAGAGGCTTCAGGCATGATTAGCCATGGTAAGAGACAGCCCCGGGCGAGGAGGCCCGGGGCGAGCAGCCCCGGGCGAGGAGGCCCGGGGCGAGCAGCCCCGGGCGAGGAGGCCCGGGGCGAGCAGCCCCGGGCGAGGAGGCCCGGGGCGAGCAGCCCCGGGCGAGGAGGCCCGGGGCGAGCAGCCCCGGGCGAGGAGGCCCGGGGCGAGCAGCCCCGGGCGAGGAGGCCCGGGGCGAGCAGCCCCGGGCGAGGAGGCCCGGGGCGAGCAGCCCCGGGCCTGGAGGCCCGGGGCGAGCAGCCCCGGGCCTGGAGGCCCGGGGCGAGCAGCCCCGGGCCTGGAGGCCCGGGGCGAGCAGCCCCGGGCGAGGAGGCCCGGGGCGAGCAGCCCCGGGCGAGGAGGCCCGGGGCGAGCAGCCCCGGGCCTGGAGGCCCGGGGCGAGCAGCCCCGGGCCTGGAGGCCCGGGGCGAGCAGCCCCGGGCCTGGAGGCCCGGGGCGAGCAGCCCCGGGCCTGGAGGCCCGGGGCGAGCAGCCCCGGGCGAGGAGGCCCGGGGCGAGCAGCCCCGGGCGAGGAGGCCCGGGGCGAGCAGCCCCGGGCCTGGAGGCCCGGGGCGAGCAGCCCCGGGCCTGGAGGCCCGGGGCGAGCAGCCCCGGGCCTGGAGGCCCGGGGCGAGCAGCCCCGGGCGAGGAGGCCCGGGGCGAGCAGCCCCGGGCGAGGAGGCCCGGGGCGAGCAGCCCCGGGCGAGGAGGCCCGGGGCGAGCAGCCCCGGGCGAGGAGGCCCGGGGCGAGCAGCCCCGGGCGAGGAGGCCCGGGGCGAGCAGCCCCGGGCCTGGAGGCCCGGGGCGAGCAGCCCCGGGCCTGGAGGCCCGGGGCGAGCAGCCCCGGGCCTGGAGGCCCGGGGCGAGCAGCCCCGGGCCTGGAGGCCCGGGGCGAGCAGCCCCGGGCCTGGAGGCCCGGGGCGAGCAGCCCCGGGCCTGGAGGCCCGGGGCGAGCAGCCCCGGGCCTGGAGGCCCGGGGCGAGCAGCCCCGGGCCTGGAGGCCCGGGGCGAGCAGCCCCGGGCCTGGAGGCCCGGGGCGAGCAGCCCCGGGCCTGGAGGCCCGGGGCGAGCAGCCCCGGGCCTGGAGGCCCGGGGCGAGCAGCCCCGGGCCTGGAGGCCCGGGGCGAGCAGCCCCGGGCCTGGAGGCCCGGGGCGAGCAGCCCCGGGCCTGGAGGCCCGGGGCGAGCAGCCCCGGGCCTGGAGGCCCGGGGCGAGCAGCCCCGGGCCTGGAGGCCCGGGGCGAGCAGCCCCGGGCCTGGAGGCCCGGGGCGAGCAGCCCCGGGCCTGGAGGCCCGGGGCGAGCGGGGCACTTCCCATTCTGGGTCTCCAATGCCTCGGACCTTTGCGGGGAATCTCTGCACTGAGTCCCCAGGGTCTGGAGGCTGTTTCGGGTCCTGTGAACCCTTTCTCTCAGGTACAGGGAGCGGCTTCACCCACGGTGAGACAAGGTAATGACTCAGGGCTTGGATGCCGTGTCTCGTAGCAGGTTTTTGGGATTCTGTGTTTCCCTACTCTCGGACCTAACCCCGGCATTTCTGGGCCGAGAGGAAGGGTTTGTTTCCTTTTCGGAGTCAGGCATCTGTCTCCTTGGGATTTTGTGCTCGCTGCATAGCCCCTGGAGGGGCTGCTTGGGATTCTGTGTCTCCCACTTCTCCAACATTCCCCGTAAGGTTCTCAGCTTAGACCCCATGGACTGGAGGCTGTGTGGGATACTCTGACCCGTTCCTCTCGGGTACAGGCAGAGGCTTCAGGCATGATTAGCCATGGTAAGAGACAGCCCCGGGCGAGGAGGCCCGGGGCGAGCAGCCCCGGGCGAGGAGGCCCGGGGCGAGCAGCCCCGGGCGAGGAGGCCCGGGGCGAGCAGCCCCGGGCGAGGAGGCCCGGGGCGAGCAGCCCCGGGCGAGGAGGCCCGGGGCGAGCAGCCCCGGGCGAGGAGGCCCGGGGCGAGCAGCCCCGGGCGAGGAGGCCCGGGGCGAGCAGCCCCGGGCGAGGAGGCCCGGGGCGAGCAGCCCCGGGCGAGGAGGCCCGGGGCGAGCAGCCCCGGGCGAGGAGGCCCGGGGCGAGCAGCCCCGGGCGAGGAGGCCCGGGGCGAGCAGCCCCGGGCCTGGAGGCCCGGGGCGAGCAGCCCCGGGCCTGGAGGCCCGGGGCGAGCAGCCCCGGGCGAGGAGGCCCGGGGCGAGCAGCCCCGGGCGAGGAGGCCCGGGGCGAGCAGCCCCGGGCCTGGAGGCCCGGGGCGAGCAGCCCCGGGCCTGGAGGCCCGGGGCGAGCAGCCCCGGGCCTGGAGGCCCGGGGCGAGCAGCCCCGGGCGAGGAGGCCCGGGGCGAGCAGCCCCGGGCGAGGAGGCCCGGGGCGAGCAGCCCCGGGCGAGGAGGCCCGGGGCGAGCAGCCCCGGGCGAGGAGGCCCGGGGCGAGCAGCCCCGGGCCTGGAGGCCCGGGGCGAGCAGCCCCGGGCCTGGAGGCCCGGGGCGAGCAGCCCCGGGCCTGGAGGCCCGGGGCGAGCAGCCCCGGGCCTGGAGGCCCGGGGCGAGCAGCCCCGGGCCTGGAGGCCCGGGGCGAGCAGCCCCGGGCCTGGAGGCCCGGGGCGAGCAGCCCCGGGCCTGGAGGCCCGGGGCGAGCAGCCCCGGGCCTGGAGGCCCGGGGCGAGCAGCCCCGGGCCTGGAGGCCCGGGGCGAGCAGCCCCGGGCCTGGAGGCCCGGGGCGAGCAGCCCCGGGCCTGGAGGCCCGGGGCGAGCAGCCCCGGGCCTGGAGGCCCGGGGCGAGCAGCCCCGGGCCTGGAGGCCCGGGGCGAGCAGCCCCGGGCCTGGAGGCCCGGGGCGAGCAGCCCCGGGCCTGGAGGCCCGGGGCGAGCAGCCCCGGGCCTGGAGGCCCGGGGCGAGCAGCCCCGGGCCTGGAGGCCCGGGGCGAGCAGCCCCGGGCCTGGAGGCCCGGGGCGAGCAGCCCCGGGCCTGGAGGCCCGGGGCGAGCAGCCCCGGGCCTGGAGGCCCGGGGCGAGCGGGGCACTTCCCTTTCTGGGTCTCCAATGCCTCGGACCTTTGCGGGGAATCTCTGTACTGAGTCCCCAGGGTCTGGAGGCTGTTTCGGGTCCTGTGAACCCTTTCTCTCAGGTACAGGGAGCGGCTTCACCCACGGTGAGCCAAGGTAATGACTCAGGGCTTGGATGCCGTGTCTCGTAGCAGGTGTTTGGGATTCTGTGTTTCCCTACTCTCGGACCTAACCCCGGCATTTCTGGGCCGAGAGGAAGGGTTTGTTTCCTTTTCGGAGTCAGGCATCTGTCTCCTTGGGATTTTGTGCTCGCTGCATAGCCCCTGGAGGGGCTGCTTGGGATTCTGTGTCTCCCACTTCTCCAACATTCCCCGTAAGGTTCTCAGCTTAGACCCCATGGACTGGAGGCTGTGTGGGATACTCTGACCCGTTCCTCTCGGGTACAGGCAGAGGCTTCAGGCATGATTAGCAATGGTAAGAGACAGCCCCGGGCGAGGAGGCCCGGGGCGAGCAGCCCCGGGCGAGGAGGCCCGGGGCGAGCAGCCCCGGGCGAGGAGGCCCGGGGCGAGCAGCCCCGGGCGAGGAGGCCCGGGGCGAGCAGCCCCGGGCGAGGAGGCCCGGGGCGAGCAGCCCCGGGCGAGGAGGCCCGGGGCGAGCAGCCCCGGGCGAGGAGGCCCGGGGCGAGCAGCCCCGGGCGAGGAGGCCCGGGGCGAGCAGCCCCGGGCGAGGAGGCCCGGGGCGAGCAGCCCCGGGCGAGGAGGCCCGGGGCGAGCAGCCCCGGGCCTGGAGGCCCGGGGCGAGCAGCCCCGGGCCTGGAGGCCCGGGGCGAGCAGCCCCGGGCCTGGAGGCCCGGGGCGAGCAGCCCCGGGCCTGGAGGCCCGGGGCGAGCAGCCCCGGGCCTGGAGGCCCGGGGCGAGCAGCCCCGGGCCTGGAGGCCCGGGGCGAGCAGCCCCGGGCCTGGAGGCCCGGGGCGAGCAGCCCCGGGCCTGGAGGCCCGGGGCGAGCAGCCCCGGGCCTGGAGGCCCGGGGCGAGCGGGGCACTTCCCATTCTGGGTCTCCAATGCCTCGGACCTTTGCGGGGAATCTCTGCACTGAGTCCCCAGGGTCTGGAGGCTGTTTCGGGTCCTGTGAACCCTTTCTCTCAGGTACAGGGAGCGGCTTCACCCACGGTGAGACAAGGTAATGACTCAGGGCTTGGATGCCGTGTCTCGTAGCAGGTTTTTGGGATTCTGTGTTTCCCTACTCTCGGACCTAACCCCGGCATTTCTGGGCCGAGAGGAAGGGTTTGTTTCCTTTTCGGAGTCAGGCATCTGTCTCCTTGGGATTTTGTGCTCGCTGCATAGCCCCTGGAGGGGCTGCTTGGGATTCTGTGTCTCCCACTTCTCCAACATTCCCCGTAAGGTTCTCAGCTTAAACCCCATGGACTGGAGGCTGTGTGGGATACTCTGACCCGTTCCTCTCGGGTACAGGCAGAGGCTTCAGGCATGATTAGCCATGGTAAGAGACAGCCCCGGGCGAGGAGGCCCGGGGCGAGCAGCCCCGGGCGAGGAGGCCCGGGGCGAGCAGCCCCGGGCGAGGAGGCCCGGGGCGAGCAGCCCCGGGCGAGGAGGCCCGGGGCGAGCAGCCCCGGGCGAGGAGGCCCGGGGCGAGCAGCCCCGGGCGAGGAGGCCCGGGGCGAGCAGCCCCGGGCGAGGAGGCCCGGGGCGAGCAGCCCCGGGCGAGGAGGCCCGGGGCGAGCAGCCCCGGGCGAGGAGGCCCGGGGCGAGCAGCCCCGGGCGAGGAGGCCCGGGGCGAGCAGCCCCGGGCCTGGAGGCCCGGGGCGAGCAGCCCCGGGCCTGGAGGCCCGGGGCGAGCAGCCCCGGGCCTGGAGGCCCGGGGCGAGCAGCCCCGGGCCTGGAGGCCCGGGGCGAGCAGCCCCGGGCGAGGAGGCCCGGGGCGAGCAGCCCCGGGCGAGGAGGCCCGGGGCGAGCAGCCCCGGGCGAGGAGGCCCGGGGCGAGCAGCCCCGGGCGAGGAGGCCCGGGGCGAGCAGCCCCGGGCGAGGAGGCCCGGGGCGAGCAGCCCCGGGCCTGGAGGCCCGGGGCGAGCAGCCCCGGGCGAGGAGGCCCGGGGCGAGCAGCCCCGGGCCTGGAGGCCCGGGGCGAGCAGCCCCGGGCGAGGAGGCCCGGGGCGAGCAGCCCCGGGCGAGGAGGCCCGGGGCGAGCAGCCCCGGGCGAGGAGGCCCGGGGCGAGCAGCCCCGGGCCTGGAGGCCCGGGGCGAGCAGCCCCGGGCGAGGAGGCCCGGGGCGAGCAGCCCCGGGCGAGGAGGCCCGGGGCGAGCAGCCCCGGGCCTGGAGGCCCGGGGCGAGCAGCCCCGGGCCTGGAGGCCCGGGGCGAGCAGCCCCGGGCCTGGAGGCCCGGGGCGAGCTGCCCCGGGCCTGGAGGCCCGGGGCGAGCTGCCCCGGGCCTGGAGGCCCGGGGCGAGCAGCCCCGGGCCTGGAGGCCCGGGGCGAGCAGCCCCGGGCCTGGAGGCCCGGGGCGAGCAGCCCCGGGCCTGGAGGCCCGGGGCGAGCAGCCCCGGGCCTGGAGGCCCGGGGCGAGCAGCCCCGGGCCTGGAGGCCCGGGGCGAGCAGCCCCGGGCCTGGAGGCCCGGGGCGAGCAGCCCCGGGCCTGGAGGCCCGGGGCGAGCAGCCCCGGGCCTGGAGGCCCGGGGCGAGCAGCCCCGGGCCTGGAGGCCCGGGGCGAGCAGCCCCGGGCCTGGAGGCCCGGGGCGAGCAGCCCCGGGCCTGGAGGCCCGGGGCGAGCAGCCCCGGGCCTGGAGGCCCGGGGCGAGCAGCCCCGGGCCTGGAGGCCCGGGGCGAGCAGCCCCGGGCCTGGAGGCCCGGGGCGAGCAGCCCCGGGCCTGGAGGCCCGGGGCGAGCAGCCCCGGGCCTGGAGGCCCGGGGCGAGCAGCCCCGGGCCTGGAGGCCCGGGGCGAGCAGCCCCGGGCCTGGAGGCCCGGGGCGAGCAGCCCCGGGCCTGGAGGCCCGGGGCGAGCAGCCCCGGGCCTGGAGGCCCGGGGCGAGCGGGGCACTTCCCATTCTGGGTCTCCAATGCCTCGGACCTTTGCGGGGAATCTCTGCACTGAGTCCCCAGGGTCTGGAGGCTGTTTCGGGTCCTGTGAACCCTTTCTCTCAGGTACAGGGAGCGGCTTCACCCACGGTGAGACAAGGTAATGACTCAGGGCTTGGATGCCGTGTCTCGTAGCAGGTTTTTGGGATTCTGTGTTTCCCTACTCTCGGACCTAACCCCGGCATTTCTGGGCCGAGAGGAAGGGTTTGTTTCCTTTTCGGAGTCAGGCATCTGTCTCCTTGGGATTTTGTGCTCGCTGCATAGCCCCTGGAGGGGCTGCTTGGGATTCTGTGTCTCCCACTTCTCCAACATTCCCCGTAAGGTTCTCAGCTTAGACCCCATGGACTGGAGGCTGTGTGGGATACTCTGACCCGTTCCTCTCGGGTACAGGCAGAGGCTTCAGGCATGATTAGCCATGGTAAGAGACAGCCCCGGGCGAGGAGGCCCGGGGCGAGCAGCCCCGGGCGAGGAGGCCCGGGGCGAGCAGCCCCGGGCGAGGAGGCCCGGGGCGAGCAGCCCCGGGCGAGGAGGCCCGGGGCGAGCAGCCCCGGGCGAGGAGGCCCGGGGCGAGCAGCCCCGGGCGAGGAGGCCCGGGGCGAGCAGCCCCGGGCGAGGAGGCCCGGGGCGAGCAGCCCCGGGCGAGGAGGCCCGGGGCGAGCAGCCCCGGGCCTGGAGGCCCGGGGCGAGCAGCCCCGGGCGAGGAGGCCCGGGGCGAGCAGCCCCGGGCCTGGAGGCCCGGGGCGAGCAGCCCCGGGCGAGGAGGCCCGGGGCGAGCAGCCCCGGGCCTGGAGGCCCGGGGCGAGCAGCCCCGGGCCTGGAGGCCCGGGGCGAGCAGCCCCGGGCCTGGAGGCCCGGGGCGAGCAGCCCCGGGCCTGGAGGCCCGGGGCGAGCAGCCCCGGGCGAGGAGGCCCGGGGCGAGCAGCCCCGGGCCTGGAGGCCCGGGGCGAGCAGCCCCGGGCCTGGAGGCCCGGGGCGAGCAGCCCCGGGCCTGGAGGCCCGGGGCGAGCAGCCCCGGGCCTGGAGGCCCGGGGCGAGCAGCCCCGGGCCTGGAGGCCCGGGGCGAGCAGCCCCGGGCCTGGAGGCCCGGGGCGAGCAGCCCCGGGCCTGGAGGCCCGGGGCGAGCAGCCCCGGGCCTGGAGGCCCGGGGCGAGCAGCCCCGGGCCTGGAGGCCCGGGGCGAGCAGCCCCGGGCGAGGAGGCCCGGGGCGAGCAGCCCCGGGCGAGGAGGCCCGGGGCGAGCAGCCCCGGGCCTGGAGGCCCGGGGCGAGCAGCCCCGGGCCTGGAGGCCCGGGGCGAGCAGCCCCGGGCCTGGAGGCCCGGGGCGAGCAGCCCCGGGCCTGGAGGCCCGGGGCGAGCAGCCCCGGGCCTGGAGGCCCGGGGCGAGCAGCCCCGGGCCTGGAGGCCCGGGGCGAGCAGCCCCGGGCGAGGAGGCCCGGGGCGAGCAGCCCCGGGCGAGGAGGCCCGGGGCGAGCAGCCCCGGGCCTGGAGGCCCGGGGCGAGCAGCCCCGGGCCTGGAGGCCCGGGGCGAGCAGCCCCGGGCCTGGAGGCCCGGGGCGAGCAGCCCCGGGCGAGGAGGCCCGGGGCGAGCAGCCCCGGGCGAGGAGGCCCGGGGCGAGCAGCCCCGGGCGAGGAGGCCCGGGGCGAGCAGCCCCGGGCGAGGAGGCCCGGGGCGAGCAGCCCCGGGCGAGGAGGCCCGGGGCGAGCAGCCCCGGGCCTGGAGGCCCGGGGCGAGCAGCCCCGGGCCTGGAGGCCCGGGGCGAGCAGCCCCGGGCCTGGAGGCCCGGGGCGAGCAGCCCCGGGCCTGGAGGCCCGGGGCGAGCAGCCCCGGGCCTGGAGGCCCGGGGCGAGCAGCCCCGGGCCTGGAGGCCCGGGGCGAGCAGCCCCGGGCCTGGAGGCCCGGGGCGAGCAGCCCCGGGCCTGGAGGCCCGGGGCGAGCAGCCCCGGGCCTGGAGGCCCGGGGCGAGCAGCCCCGGGCCTGGAGGCCCGGGGCGAGCAGCCCCGGGCCTGGAGGCCCGGGGCGAGCAGCCCCGGGCCTGGAGGCCCGGGGCGAGCAGCCCCGGGCCTGGAGGCCCGGGGCGAGCAGCCCCGGGCCTGGAGGCCCGGGGCGAGCAGCCCCGGGCCTGGAGGCCCGGGGCGAGCAGCCCCGGGCCTGGAGGCCCGGGGCGAGCGGGGCACTTCCCATTCTGGGTCTCCAATGCCTCGGACCTTTGCGGGGAATCTCTGCACTGAGTCCCCAGGGTCTGGAGGCTGTTTCGGGTCCTGTGAACCCTTTCTCTCAGGTACAGGGAGCGGCTTCACCCACGGTGAGACAAGGTAATGACTCAGGGCTTGGATGCCGTGTCTCGTAGCAGGTTTTTGGGATTCTGTGTTTCCCTACTCTCGGACCTAACCCCGGCATTTCTGGGCCGAGAGGAAGGGTTTGTTTCCTTTTCGGAGTCAGGCATCTGTCTCCTTGGGATTTTGTGCTCGCTGCATAGCCCCTGGAGGGGCTGCTTGGGATTCTGTGTCTCCCACTTCTCCAACATTCCCCGTAAGGTTCTCAGCTTAGACCCCATGGACTGGAGGCTGTGTGGGATACTCTGACCCGTTCCTCTCGGGTACAGGCAGAGGCTTCAGGCATGATTAGCCATGGTAAGAGACAGCCCCGGGCGAGGAGGCCCGGGGCGAGCAGCCCCGGGCGAGGAGGCCCGGGGCGAGCAGCCCCGGGCGAGGAGGCCCGGGGCGAGCAGCCCCGGGCGAGGAGGCCCGGGGCGAGCAGCCCCGGGCGAGGAGGCCCGGGGCGAGCAGCCCCGGGCGAGGAGGCCCGGGGCGAGCAGCCCCGGGCGAGGAGGCCCGGGGCGAGCAGCCCCGGGCGAGGAGGCCCGGGGCGAGCAGCCCCGGGCCTGGAGGCCCGGGGCGAGCAGCCCCGGGCCTGGAGGCCCGGGGCGAGCAGCCCCGGGCCTGGAGGCCCGGGGCGAGCAGCCCCGGGCCTGGAGGCCCGGGGCGAGCAGCCCCGGGCCTGGAGGCCCGGGGCGAGCAGCCCCGGGCGAGGAGGCCCGGGGCGAGCAGCCCCGGGCGAGGAGGCCCGGGGCGAGCAGCCCCGGGCCTGGAGGCCCGGGGCGAGCAGCCCCGGGCCTGGAGGCCCGGGGCGAGCAGCCCCGGGCCTGGAGGCCCGGGGCGAGCAGCCCCGGGCGAGGAGGCCCGGGGCGAGCAGCCCCGGGCGAGGAGGCCCGGGGCGAGCAGCCCCGGGCCTGGAGGCCCGGGGCGAGCAGCCCCGGGCCTGGAGGCCCGGGGCGAGCAGCCCCGGGCCTGGAGGCCCGGGGCGAGCAGCCCCGGGCCTGGAGGCCCGGGGCGAGCAGCCCCGGGCCTGGAGGCCCGGGGCGAGCAGCCCCGGGCCTGGAGGCCCGGGGCGAGCAGCCCCGGGCCTGGAGGCCCGGGGCGAGCAGCCCCGGGCCTGGAGGCCCGGGGCGAGCAGCCCCGGGCCTGGAGGCCCGGGGCGAGCAGCCCCGGGCCTGGAGGCCCGGGGCGAGCAGCCCCGGGCCTGGAGGCCCGGGGCGAGCAGCCCCGGGCCTGGAGGCCCGGGGCGAGCAGCCCCGGGCCTGGAGGCCCGGGGCGAGCAGCCCCGGGCCTGGAGGCCCGGGGCGAGCAGCCCCGGGCCTGGAGGCCCGGGGCGAGCAGCCCCGGGCCTGGAGGCCCGGGGCGAGCAGCCCCGGGCCTGGAGGCCCGGGGCGAGCAGCCCCGGGCCTGGAGGCCCGGGGCGAGCAGCCCCGGGCCTGGAGGCCCGGGGCGAGCAGCCCCGGGCCTGGAGGCCCGGGGCGAGCAGCCCCGGGCCTGGAGGCCCGGGGCGAGCAGCCCCGGGCCTGGAGGCCCGGGGCGAGCAGCCCCGGGCCTGGAGGCCCGGGGCGAGCAGCCCCGGGCCTGGAGGCCCGGGGCGAGCAGCCCCGGGCCTGGAGGCCCGGGGCGAGCAGCCCCGGGCCTGGAGGCCCGGGGCGAGCGGGGCACTTCCCTTTCTGGGTCTCCAATGCCTCGGACCTTTGCGGGGAATCTCTGTACTGAGTCCCCAGGGTCTGGAGGCTGTTTCGGGTCCTGTGAACCCTTTCTCTCAGGTACAGGGAGCGGCTTCACCCACGGTGAGCCAAGGTAATGACTCAGGGCTTGGATGCCGTGTCTCGTAGCAGGTGTTTGGGATTCTGTGTTTCCCTACTCTCGGACCTAACCCCGGCATTTCTGGGCCGAGAGGAAGGGTTTGTTTCCTTTTCGGAGTCAGGCATCTGTCTCCTTGGGATTTTGTGCTCGCTGCATAGCCCCTGGAGGGGCTGCTTGGGATTCTGTGTCTCCCACTTCTCCAACATTCCCCGTAAGGTTCTCAGCTTAGACCCCATGGACTGGAGGCTGTGTGGGATACTCTGACCCGTTCCTCTCGGGTACAGGCAGAGGCTTCAGGCATGATTAGCAATGGTAAGAGACAGCCCCGGGCGAGGAGGCCCGGGGCGAGCAGCCCCGGGCGAGGAGGCCCGGGGCGAGCAGCCCCGGGCGAGGAGGCCCGGGGCGAGCAGCCCCGGGCGAGGAGGCCCGGGGCGAGCAGCCCCGGGCGAGGAGGCCCGGGGCGAGCAGCCCCGGGCGAGGAGGCCCGGGGCGAGCAGCCCCGGGCGAGGAGGCCCGGGGCGAGCAGCCCCGGGCGAGGAGGCCCGGGGCGAGCAGCCCCGGGCGAGGAGGCCCGGGGCGAGCAGCCCCGGGCGAGGAGGCCCGGGGCGAGCAGCCCCGGGCGAGGAGGCCCGGGGCGAGCAGCCCCGGGCCTGGAGGCCCGGGGCGAGCAGCCCCGGGCCTGGAGGCCCGGGGCGAGCAGCCCCGGGCCTGGAGGCCCGGGGCGAGCAGCCCCGGGCCTGGAGGCCCGGGGCGAGCAGCCCCGGGCCTGGAGGCCCGGGGCGAGCAGCCCCGGGCCTGGAGGCCCGGGGCGAGCAGCCCCGGGCCTGGAGGCCCGGGGCGAGCAGCCCCGGGCCTGGAGGCCCGGGGCGAGCAGCCCCGGGCCTGGAGGCCCGGGGCGAGCAGCCCCGGGCCTGGAGGCCCGGGGCGAGCAGCCCCGGGCCTGGAGGCCCGGGGCGAGCAGCCCCGGGCCTGGAGGCCCGGGGCGAGCAGCCCCGGGCCTGGAGGCCCGGGGCGAGCGGGGCACTTCCCATTCTGGGTCTCCAATGCCTCGGACCTTTGCGGGGAATCTCTGCACTGAGTCCCCAGGGTCTGGAGGCTGTTTCGGGTCCTGTGAACCCTTTCTCTCAGGTACAGGGAGCGGCTTCACCCACGGTGAGACAAGGTAATGACTCAGGGCTTGGATGCCGTGTCTCGTAGCAGGTTTTTGGGATTCTGTGTTTCCCTACTCTCGGACCTAACCCCGGCATTTCTGGGCCGAGAGGAAGGGTTTGTTTCCTTTTCGGAGTCAGGCATCTGTCTCCTTGGGATTTTGTGCTCGCTGCATAGCCCCTGGAGGGGCTGCTTGGGATTCTGTGTCTCCCACTTCTCCAACATTCCCCGTAAGGTTCTCAGCTTAAACCCCATGGACTGGAGGCTGTGTGGGATACTCTGACCCGTTCCTCTCGGGTACAGGCAGAGGCTTCAGGCATGATTAGCCATGGTAAGAGACAGCCCCGGGCGAGGAGGCCCGGGGCGAGCAGCCCCGGGCGAGGAGGCCCGGGGCGAGCAGCCCCGGGCGAGGAGGCCCGGGGCGAGCAGCCCCGGGCGAGGAGGCCCGGGGCGAGCAGCCCCGGGCGAGGAGGCCCGGGGCGAGCAGCCCCGGGCGAGGAGGCCCGGGGCGAGCAGCCCCGGGCGAGGAGGCCCGGGGCGAGCAGCCCCGGGCGAGGAGGCCCGGGGCGAGCAGCCCCGGGCGAGGAGGCCCGGGGCGAGCAGCCCCGGGCGAGGAGGCCCGGGGCGAGCAGCCCCGGGCCTGGAGGCCCGGGGCGAGCAGCCCCGGGCCTGGAGGCCCGGGGCGAGCAGCCCCGGGCCTGGAGGCCCGGGGCGAGCAGCCCCGGGCGAGGAGGCCCGGGGCGAGCAGCCCCGGGCGAGGAGGCCCGGGGCGAGCAGCCCCGGGCGAGGAGGCCCGGGGCGAGCAGCCCCGGGCGAGGAGGCCCGGGGCGAGCAGCCCCGGGCGAGGAGGCCCGGGGCGAGCAGCCCCGGGCGAGGAGGCCCGGGGCGAGCAGCCCCGGGCGAGGAGGCCCGGGGCGAGCAGCCCCGGGCCTGGAGGCCCGGGGCGAGCAGCCCCGGGCGAGGAGGCCCGGGGCGAGCAGCCCCGGGCCTGGAGGCCCGGGGCGAGCAGCCCCGGGCGAGGAGGCCCGGGGCGAGCAGCCCCGGGCGAGGAGGCCCGGGGCGAGCAGCCCCGGGCGAGGAGGCCCGGGGCGAGCAGCCCCGGGCCTGGAGGCCCGGGGCGAGCAGCCCCGGGCGAGGAGGCCCGGGGCGAGCAGCCCCGGGCGAGGAGGCCCGGGGCGAGCAGCCCCGGGCCTGGAGGCCCGGGGCGAGCAGCCCCGGGCCTGGAGGCCCGGGGCGAGCAGCCCCGGGCCTGGAGGCCCGGGGCGAGCAGCCCCGGGCCTGGAGGCCCGGGGCGAGCTGCCCCGGGCCTGGAGGCCCGGGGCGAGCTGCCCCGGGCCTGGAGGCCCGGGGCGAGCTGCCCCGGGCCTGGAGGCCCGGGGCGAGCAGCCCCGGGCCTGGAGGCCCGGGGCGAGCAGCCCCGGGCCTGGAGGCCCGGGGCGAGCAGCCCCGGGCCTGGAGGCCCGGGGCGAGCAGCCCCGGGCCTGGAGGCCCGGGGCGAGCAGCCCCGGGCCTGGAGGCCCGGGGCGAGCAGCCCCGGGCCTGGAGGCCCGGGGCGAGCAGCCCCGGGCCTGGAGGCCCGGGGCGAGCAGCCCCGGGCCTGGAGGCCCGGGGCGAGCAGCCCCGGGCCTGGAGGCCCGGGGCGAGCAGCCCCGGGCCTGGAGGCCCGGGGCGAGCAGCCCCGGGCCTGGAGGCCCGGGGCGAGCAGCCCCGGGCCTGGAGGCCCGGGGCGAGCAGCCCCGGGCCTGGAGGCCCGGGGCGAGCAGCCCCGGGCCTGGAGGCCCGGGGCGAGCAGCCCCGGGCCTGGAGGCCCGGGGCGAGCGGGGCACTTCCCATTCTGGGTCTCCAATGCCTCGGACCTTTGCGGGGAATCTCTGCACTGAGTCCCCAGGGTCTGGAGGCTGTTTCGGGTCCTGTGAACCCTTTCTCTCAGGTACAGGGAGCGGCTTCACCCACGGTGAGACAAGGTAATGACTCAGGGCTTGGATGCCGTGTCTCGTAGCAGGTTTTTGGGATTCTGTGTTTCCCTACTCTCGGACCTAACCCCGGCATTTCTGGGCCGAGAGGAAGGGTTTGTTTCCTTTTCGGAGTCAGGCATCTGTCTCCTTGGGATTTTGTGCTCGCTGCATAGCCCCTGGAGGGGCTGCTTGGGATTCTGTGTCTCCCACTTCTCCAACATTCCCCGTAAGGTTCTCAGCTTAGACCCCATGGACTGGAGGCTGTGTGGGATACTCTGACCCGTTCCTCTCGGGTACAGGCAGAGGCTTCAGGCATGATTAGCCATGGTAAGAGACAGCCCCGGGCGAGGAGGCCCGGGGCGAGCAGCCCCGGGCGAGGAGGCCCGGGGCGAGCAGCCCCGGGCGAGGAGGCCCGGGGCGAGCAGCCCCGGGCGAGGAGGCCCGGGGCGAGCAGCCCCGGGCGAGGAGGCCCGGGGCGAGCAGCCCCGGGCGAGGAGGCCCGGGGCGAGCAGCCCCGGGCGAGGAGGCCCGGGGCGAGCAGCCCCGGGCGAGGAGGCCCGGGGCGAGCAGCCCCGGGCCTGGAGGCCCGGGGCGAGCAGCCCCGGGCCTGGAGGCCCGGGGCGAGCAGCCCCGGGCGAGGAGGCCCGGGGCGAGCAGCCCCGGGACTGGAGGCCCGGGGCGAGCAGCCCCGGGCCTGGAGGCCCGGGGCGAGCAGCCCCGGGCCTGGAGGCCCGGGGCGAGCAGCCCCGGGCGAGGAGGCCCGGGGCGAGCAGCCCCGGGCGAGGAGGCCCGGGGCGAGCAGCCCCGGGCGAGGAGGCCCGGGGCGAGCAGCCCCGGGCCTGGAGGCCCGGGGCGAGCAGCCCCGGGCCTGGAGGCCCGGGGCGAGCAGCCCCGGGCGAGGAGGCCCGGGGCGAGCAGCCCCGGGCCTGGAGGCCCGGGGCGAGCAGCCCCGGGCCTGGAGGCCCGGGGCGAGCAGCCCCGGGCCTGGAGGCCCGGGGCGAGCAGCCCCGGGCCTGGAGGCCCGGGGCGAGCAGCCCCGGGCCTGGAGGCCCGGGGCGAGCAGCCCCGGGCCTGGAGGCCCGGGGCGAGCAGCCCCGGGCCTGGAGGCCCGGGGCGAGCAGCCCCGGGCCTGGAGGCCCGGGGCGAGCAGCCCCGGGCCTGGAGGCCCGGGGCGAGCAGCCCCGGGCCTGGAGGCCCGGGGCGAGCAGCCCCGGGCCTGGAGGCCCGGGGCGAGCAGCCCCGGGCCTGGAGGCCCGGGGCGAGCAGCCCCGGGCCTGGAGGCCCGGGGCGAGCAGCCCCGGGCCTGGAGGCCCGGGGCGAGCAGCCCCGGGCCTGGAGGCCCGGGGCGAGCAGCCCCGGGCCTGGAGGCCCGGGGCGAGCAGCCCCGGGCCTGGAGGCCCGGGGCGAGCAGCCCCGGGCCTGGAGGCCCGGGGCGAGCAGCCCCGGGCCTGGAGGCCCGGGGCGAGCAGCCCCGGGCCTGGAGGCCCGGGGCGAGCGGGGCACTTCCCTTTCTGGGTCTCCAATGCCTCGGACCTTTGCGGGGAATCTCTGTACTGAGTCCCCAGGGTCTGGAGGCTGTTTCGGGTCCTGTGAACCCTTTCTCTCAGGTACAGGGAGCGGCTTCACCCACGGTGAGCCAAGGTAATGACTCAGGGCTTGGATGCCGTGTCTCGTAGCAGGTGTTTGGGATTCTGTGTTTCCCTACTCTCGGACCTAACCCCGGCATTTCTGGGCCGAGAGGAAGGGTTTGTTTCCTTTTCGGAGTCAGGCATCTGTCTCCTTGGGATTTTGTGCTCGCTGCATAGCCCCTGGAGGGGCTGCTTGGGATTCTGTGTCTCCCACTTCTCCAACATTCCCCGTAAGGTTCTCAGCTTAGACCCCATGGACTGGAGGCTGTGTGGGATACTCTGACCCGTTCCTCTCGGGTACAGGCAGAGGCTTCAGGCATGATTAGCAATGGTAAGAGACAGCCCCGGGCGAGGAGGCCCGGGGCGAGCAGCCCCGGGCGAGGAGGCCCGGGGCGAGCAGCCCCGGGCGAGGAGGCCCGGGGCGAGCAGCCCCGGGCGAGGAGGCCCGGGGCGAGCAGCCCCGGGCGAGGAGGCCCGGGGCGAGCAGCCCCGGGCGAGGAGGCCCGGGGCGAGCAGCCCCGGGCGAGGAGGCCCGGGGCGAGCAGCCCCGGGCGAGGAGGCCCGGGGCGAGCAGCCCCGGGCGAGGAGGCCCGGGGCGAGCAGCCCCGGGCCTGGAGGCCCGGGGCGAGCAGCCCCGGGCCTGGAGGCCCGGGGCGAGCAGCCCCGGGCCTGGAGGCCCGGGGCGAGCAGCCCCGGGCCTGGAGGCCCGGGGCGAGCAGCCCCGGGCCTGGAGGCCCGGGGCGAGCAGCCCCGGGCCTGGAGGCCCGGGGCGAGCAGCCCCGGGCCTGGAGGCCCGGGGCGAGCAGCCCCGGGCCTGGAGGCCCGGGGCGAGCAGCCCCGGGCCTGGAGGCCCGGGGCGAGCAGCCCCGGGCCTGGAGGCCCGGGGCGAGCAGCCCCGGGCCTGGAGGCCCGGGGCGAGCAGCCCCGGGCCTGGAGGCCCGGGGCGAGCAGCCCCGGGCCTGGAGGCCCGGGGCGAGCAGCCCCGGGCCTGGAGGCCCGGGGCGAGCAGCCCCGGGCCTGGAGGCCCGGGGCGAGCAGCCCCGGGCCTGGAGGCCCGGGGCGAGCAGCCCCGGGCCTGGAGGCCCGGGGCGAGCGGGGCACTTCCCATTCTGGGTCTCCAATGCCTCGGACCTTTGCGGGGAATCTCTGCACTGAGTCCCCAGGGTCTGGAGGCTGTTTCGGGTCCTGTGAACCCTTTCTCTCAGGTACAGGGAGCGGCTTCACCCACGGTGAGACAAGGTAATGACTCAGGGCTTGGATGCCGTGTCTCGTAGCAGGTTTTTGGGATTCTGTGTTTCCCTACTCTCGGACCTAACCCCGGCATTTCTGGGCCGAGAGGAAGGGTTTGTTTCCTTTTCGGAGTCAGGCATCTGTCTCCTTGGGATTTTGTGCTCGCTGCATAGCCCCTGGAGGGGCTGCTTGGGATTCTGTGTCTCCCACTTCTCCAACATTCCCCGTAAGGTTCTCAGCTTAAACCCCATGGACTGGAGGCTGTGTGGGATACTCTGACCCGTTCCTCTCGGGTACAGGCAGAGGCTTCAGGCATGATTAGCCATGGTAAGAGACAGCCCCGGGCGAGGAGGCCCGGGGCGAGCAGCCCCGGGCGAGGAGGCCCGGGGCGAGCAGCCCCGGGCGAGGAGGCCCGGGGCGAGCAGCCCCGGGCGAGGAGGCCCGGGGCGAGCAGCCCCGGGCGAGGAGGCCCGGGGCGAGCAGCCCCGGGCGAGGAGGCCCGGGGCGAGCAGCCCCGGGCGAGGAGGCCCGGGGCGAGCAGCCCCGGGCGAGGAGGCCCGGGGCGAGCAGCCCCGGGCGAGGAGGCCCGGGGCGAGCAGCCCCGGGCGAGGAGGCCCGGGGCGAGCAGCCCCGGGCCTGGAGGCCCGGGGCGAGCAGCCCCGGGCCTGGAGGCCCGGGGCGAGCAGCCCCGGGCCTGGAGGCCCGGGGCGAGCAGCCCCGGGCGAGGAGGCCCGGGGCGAGCAGCCCCGGGCGAGGAGGCCCGGGGCGAGCAGCCCCGGGCGAGGAGGCCCGGGGCGAGCAGCCCCGGGCGAGGAGGCCCGGGGCGAGCAGCCCCGGGCGAGGAGGCCCGGGGCGAGCAGCCCCGGGCCTGGAGGCCCGGGGCGAGCAGCCCCGGGCGAGGAGGCCCGGGGCGAGCAGCCCCGGGCCTGGAGGCCCGGGGCGAGCAGCCCCGGGCGAGGAGGCCCGGGGCGAGCAGCCCCGGGCGAGGAGGCCCGGGGCGAGCAGCCCCGGGCGAGGAGGCCCGGGGCGAGCAGCCCCGGGCCTGGAGGCCCGGGGCGAGCAGCCCCGGGCGAGGAGGCCCGGGGCGAGCAGCCCCGGGCGAGGAGGCCCGGGGCGAGCAGCCCCGGGCCTGGAGGCCCGGGGCGAGCAGCCCCGGGCCTGGAGGCCCGGGGCGAGCAGCCCCGGGCCTGGAGGCCCGGGGCGAGCAGCCCCGGGCCTGGAGGCCCGGGGCGAGCTGCCCCGGGCCTGGAGGCCCGGGGCGAGCTGCCCCGGGCCTGGAGGCCCGGGGCGAGCTGCCCCGGGCCTGGAGGCCCGGGGCGAGCAGCCCCGGGCCTGGAGGCCCGGGGCGAGCAGCCCCGGGCCTGGAGGCCCGGGGCGAGCAGCCCCGGGCCTGGAGGCCCGGGGCGAGCAGCCCCGGGCCTGGAGGCCCGGGGCGAGCAGCCCCGGGCCTGGAGGCCCGGGGCGAGCAGCCCCGGGCCTGGAGGCCCGGGGCGAGCAGCCCCGGGCCTGGAGGCCCGGGGCGAGCAGCCCCGGGCCTGGAGGCCCGGGGCGAGCAGCCCCGGGCCTGGAGGCCCGGGGCGAGCAGCCCCGGGCCTGGAGGCCCGGGGCGAGCAGCCCCGGGCCTGGAGGCCCGGGGCGAGCAGCCCCGGGCCTGGAGGCCCGGGGCGAGCAGCCCCGGGCCTGGAGGCCCGGGGCGAGCAGCCCCGGGCCTGGAGGCCCGGGGCGAGCGGGGCACTTCCCATTCTGGGTCTCCAATGCCTCGGACCTTTGCGGGGAATCTCTGCACTGAGTCCCCAGGGTCTGGAGGCTGTTTCGGGTCCTGTGAACCCTTTCTCTCAGGTACAGGGAGCGGCTTCACCCACGGTGAGACAAGGTAATGACTCAGGGCTTGGATGCCGTGTCTCGTAGCAGGTTTTTGGGATTCTGTGTTTCCCTACTCTCGGACCTAACCCCGGCATTTCTGGGCCGAGAGGAAGGGTTTGTTTCCTTTTCGGAGTCAGGCATCTGTCTCCTTGGGATTTTGTGCTCGCTGCATAGCCCCTGGAGGGGCTGCTTGGGATTCTGTGTCTCCCACTTCTCCAACATTCCCCGTAAGGTTCTCAGCTTAGACCCCATGGACTGGAGGCTGTGTGGGATACTCTGACCCGTTCCTCTCGGGTACAGGCAGAGGCTTCAGGCATGATTAGCCATGGTAAGAGACAGCCCCGGGCGAGGAGGCCCGGGGCGAGCAGCCCCGGGCGAGGAGGCCCGGGGCGAGCAGCCCCGGGCGAGGAGGCCCGGGGCGAGCAGCCCCGGGCGAGGAGGCCCGGGGCGAGCAGCCCCGGGCGAGGAGGCCCGGGGCGAGCAGCCCCGGGCGAGGAGGCCCGGGGCGAGCAGCCCCGGGCGAGGAGGCCCGGGGCGAGCAGCCCCGGGCCTGGAGGCCCGGGGCGAGCAGCCCCGGGCCTGGAGGCCCGGGGCGAGCAGCCCCGGGCGAGGAGGCCCGGGGCGAGCAGCCCCGGGACTGGAGGCCCGGGGCGAGCAGCCCCGGGCCTGGAGGCCCGGGGCGAGCAGCCCCGGGCCTGGAGGCCCGGGGCGAGCAGCCCCGGGCGAGGAGGCCCGGGGCGAGCAGCCCCGGGCGAGGAGGCCCGGGGCGAGCAGCCCCGGGCGAGGAGGCCCGGGGCGAGCAGCCCCGGGCGAGGAGGCCCGGGGCGAGCAGCCCCGGGCGAGGAGGCCCGGGGCGAGCAGCCCCGGGCGAGGAGGCCCGGGGCGAGCAGCCCCGGGCCTGGAGGCCCGGGGCGAGCAGCCCCGGGCGAGGAGGCCCGGGGCGAGCAGCCCCGGGCCTGGAGGCCCGGGGCGAGCAGCCCCGGGCGAGGAGGCCCGGGGCGAGCAGCCCCGGGCCTGGAGGCCCGGGGCGAGCAGCCCCGGGCCTGGAGGCCCGGGGCGAGCAGCCCCGGGCCTGGAGGCCCGGGGCGAGCAGCCCCGGGCCTGGAGGCCCGGGGCGAGCAGCCCCGGGCCTGGAGGCCCGGGGCGAGCAGCCCCGGGCCTGGAGGCCCGGGGCGAGCAGCCCCGGGCGAGGAGGCCCGGGGCGAGCAGCCCCGGGCCTGGAGGCCCGGGGCGAGCAGCCCCGGGCCTGGAGGCCCGGGGCGAGCAGCCCCGGGCCTGGAGGCCCGGGGCGAGCAGCCCCGGGCCTGGAGGCCCGGGGCGAGCAGCCCCGGGCCTGGAGGCCCGGGGCGAGCAGCCCCGGGCCTGGAGGCCCGGGGCGAGCAGCCCCGGGCCTGGAGGCCCGGGGCGAGCAGCCCCGGGCCTGGAGGCCCGGGGCGAGCAGCCCCGGGCCTGGAGGCCCGGGGCGAGCAGCCCCGGGCCTGGAGGCCCGGGGCGAGCAGCCCCGGGCCTGGAGGCCCGGGGCGAGCAGCCCCGGGCCTGGAGGCCCGGGGCGAGCAGCCCCGGGCCTGGAGGCCCGGGGCGAGCAGCCCCGGGCCTGGAGGCCCGGGGCGAGCAGCCCCGGGCCTGGAGGCCCGGGGCGAGCAGCCCCGGGCCTGGAGGCCCGGGGCGAGCAGCCCCGGGCCTGGAGGCCCGGGGCGAGCAGCCCCGGGCCTGGAGGCCCGGGGCGAGCAGCCCCGGGCCTGGAGGCCCGGGGCGAGCAGCCCCGGGCCTGGAGGCCCGGGGCGAGCAGCCCCGGGCCTGGAGGCCCGGGGCGAGCAGCCCCGGGCCTGGAGGCCCGGGGCGAGCAGCCCCGGGCCTGGAGGCCCGGGGCGAGCAGCCCCGGGCCTGGAGGCCCGGGGCGAGCAGCCCCGGGCCTGGAGGCCCGGGGCGAGCAGCCCCGGGCCTGGAGGCCCGGGGCGAGCAGCCCCGGGCCTGGAGGCCCGGGGCGAGCAGCCCCGGGCCTGGAGGCCCGGGGCGAGCAGCCCCGGGCCTGGAGGCCCGGGGCGAGCAGCCCCGGGCCTGGAGGCCCGGGGCGAGCAGCCCCGGGCCTGGAGGCCCGGGGCGAGCAGCCCCGGGCCTGGAGGCCCGGGGCGAGCAGCCCCGGGCCTGGAGGCCCGGGGCGAGCAGCCCCGGGCCTGGAGGCCCGGGGCGAGCAGCCCCGGGCCTGGAGGCCCGGGGCGAGCAGCCCCGGGCCTGGAGGCCCGGGGCGAGCAGCCCCGGGCCTGGAGGCCCGGGGCGAGCAGCCCCGGGCCTGGAGGCCCGGGGCGAGCAGCCCCGGGCCTGGAGGCCCGGGGCGAGCAGCCCCGGGCCTGGAGGCCCGGGGCGAGCAGCCCCGGGCCTGGAGGCCCGGGGCGAGCAGCCCCGGGCCTGGAGGCCCGGGGCGAGCAGCCCCGGGCCTGGAGGCCCGGGGCGAGCAGCCCCGGGCCTGGAGGCCCGGGGCGAGCAGCCCCGGGCCTGGAGGCCCGGGGCGAGCAGCCCCGGGCCTGGAGGCCCGGGGCGAGCAGCCCCGGGCCTGGAGGCCCGGGGCGAGCAGCCCCGGGCCTGGAGGCCCGGGGCGAGCAGCCCCGGGCCTGGAGGCCCGGGGCGAGCAGCCCCGGGCCTGGAGGCCCGGGGCGAGCAGCCCCGGGCCTGGAGGCCCGGGGCGAGCAGCCCCGGGCCTGGAGGCCCGGGGCGAGCAGCCCCGGGCCTGGAGGCCCGGGGCGAGCAGCCCCGGGCCTGGAGGCCCGGGGCGAGCAGCCCCGGGCCTGGAGGCCCGGGGCGAGCAGCCCCGGGCCTGGAGGCCCGGGGCGAGCAGCCCCGGGCCTGGAGGCCCGGGGCGAGCAGCCCCGGGCCTGGAGGCCCGGGGCGAGCAGCCCCGGGCCTGGAGGCCCGGGGCGAGCAGCCCCGGGCCTGGAGGCCCGGGGCGAGCAGCCCCGGGCCTGGAGGCCCGGGGCGAGCAGCCCCGGGCCTGGAGGCCCGGGGCGAGCAGCCCCGGGCCTGGAGGCCCGGGGCGAGCAGCCCCGGGCCTGGAGGCCCGGGGCGAGCAGCCCCGGGCCTGGAGGCCCGGGGCGAGCGGGGCACTTCCCTTTCTGGGTCTCCAATGCCTCGGACCTTTGCGGGGAATCTCTGCACTGAGTCCCCAGGGTCTGGAGGCTGTTTCGGGTCCTGTGAACCCTTTCTCTCAGGTACAGGGAGCGGCTTCACCCACGGTGAGCCAAGGTAATGACTCAGGGCTTGGATGCCGTGTCTCGTAGCAGGTGTTTGGGATTCTGTGTTTCCCTACTCTCGGACCTAACCCCGGCATTTCTGGGCCGAGAGGAAGGGTTTGTTTCCTTTTCGGAGTCAGGCATCTGTCTCCTTGGGATTTTGTGCTCGCTGCATAGCCCCTGGAGGGGCTGCTTGGGATTCTGTGTCTCCCACTTCTCCAACATTCCCCGTGAGGTTCTCAGCTTAGACCCCATGGACTGGAGGCTGTGTGGGATACTCTGACCCGTTCCTCTCGGGTACAGGCAGAGGCTTCAGGCATGATTAGCAATGGTAAGAGACAGCCCCGGGCGAGGAGGCCCGGGGCGAGCAGCCCCGGGCGAGGAGGCCAGGGGCGAGCAGCCCCGGGCGAGGAGGCCCGGGGCGAGCAGCCCCGGGCGAGGAGGCCCGGGGCGAGCAGCCCCGGGCGAGGAGGCCCGGGGCGAGCAGCCCCGGGCGAGGAGGCCCGGGGCGAGCAGCCCCGGGCCTGGAGGCCCGGGGCGAGCAGCCCCGGGCGAGGAGGCCCGGGGCGAGCAGCCCCGGGCCTGGAGGCCCGGGGCGAGCAGCCCCGGGCCTGGAGGCCCGGGGCGAGCAGCCCCGGGCCTGGAGGCCCGGGGCGAGCAGCCCCGGGCCTGGAGGCCCGGGGCGAGCAGCCCCGGGCCTGGAGGCCCGGGGCGAGCGGGGCACTTCCCTTTCTGGGTCTCCAATGCCTCGGACCTTTGCGGGGAATCTCTGCACTGAGTCCCCAGGGTCTGGAGGCTGTTTCGGGTCCTGTGAACCCTTTCTCTCAGGTACAGGGAGCGGCTTCACCCACGGTGAGCCAAGGTAATGACTCAGGGCTTGGATGCCGTGTCTCGTAGCAGGTGTTTGGGATTCTGTGTTTCCCTACTCTCGGACCTAACCCCGGCATTTCTGGGCCGAGAGGAAGGGTTTGTTTCCTTTTCGGAGTCAGGCATCTGTCTCCTTGGGATTTTGTGTTCGCTGCATAGCCCCTGGAGGGGCTGCTTGGGATTCTGTGTCTCCCACTTCTCCAACATTCCCCGTAAGGTTCTCAGCTTAGACCCCATGGACTGGAGGCTGTGTGGGATACTCTGACCCGTTCCTCTCGGGTACAGGCAGAGGCTTCAGGCATGATTAGCAATGGTAAGAGACAGCCCCGGGCGAGGAGGCCCGGGGCGAGCAGCCCCGGGCGAGGAGGCCAGGGGCGAGCAGCCCCGGGCGAGGAGGCCCGGGGCGAGCAGCCCCGGGCGAGGAGGCCCGGGGCGAGCAGCCCCGGGCGAGGAGGCCCGGGGCGAGCAGCCCCGGGCGAGGAGGCCCGGGGCGAGCAGCCCCGGGCCTGGAGGCCCGGGGCGAGCAGCCCCGGGCGAGGAGGCCCGGGGCGAGCAGCCCCGGGCCTGGAGGCCCGGGGCGAGCAGCCCCGGGCCTGGAGGCCCGGGGCGAGCAGCCCCGGGCCTGGAGGCCCGGGGCGAGCAGCCCCGGGCCTGGAGGCCCGGGGCGAGCAGCCCCGGGCCTGGAGGCCCGGGGCGAGCGGGGCACTTCCCTTTCTGGGTCTCCAATGCCTCGGACCTTTGCGGGGAATCTCTGCACTGAGTCCCCAGGGTCTGGAGGCTGTTTCGGGTCCTGTGAACCCTTTCTCTCAGGTACAGGGAGCGGCTTCACCCACGGTGAGCCAAGGTAATGACTCAGGGCTTGGATGCCGTGTCTCGTAGCAGGTGTTTGGGATTCTGTGTTTCCCTACTCTCGGACCTAACCCCGGCATTTCTGGGCCGAGAGGAAGGGTTTGTTTCCTTTTCGGAGTCAGGCATCTGTCTCCTTGGGATTTTGTGCTCGCTGCATAGCCCCTGGAGGGGCTGCTTGGGATTCTGTGTCTCCCACTTCTCCAACATTCCCCGTAAGGTTCTCAGCTTAGACCCCATGGACTGGAGGCTGTGTGGGATACTCTGACCCGTTCCTCTCGGGTACAGGCAGAGGCTTCAGGCATGATTAGCAATGGTAAGAGACAGCCCCGGGCGAGGAGGCCCGGGGCGAGCAGCCCCGGGCGAGGAGGCCCGGGGCGAGCAGCCCCGGGCGAGGAGGCCCGGGGCGAGCAGCCCCGGGCGAGGAGGCCCGGGGCGAGCAGCCCCGGGCGAGGAGGCCCGGGGCGAGCAGCCCCGGGCGAGGAGGCCCGGGGCGAGCAGCCCCGGGCCTGGAGGCCCGGGGCGAGCAGCCCCGGGCCTGGAGGCCCGGGGCGAGCAGCCCCGGGCGAGGAGGCCCGGGGCGAGCAGCCCCGGGCGAGGAGGCCCGGGGCGAGCAGCCCCGGGCGAGGAGGCCCGGGGCGAGCAGCCCCGGGCGAGGAGGCCCGGGGCGAGCAGCCCCGGGCGAGGAGGCCCGGGGCGAGCAGCCCCGGGCGAGGAGGCCCGGGGCGAGCAGCCCCGGGCGAGGAGGCCCGGGGCGAGCAGCCCCGGGCCTGGAGGCCCGGGGCGAGCAGCCCCGGGCCTGGAGGCCCGGGGCGAGCAGCCCCGGGCCTGGAGGCCCGGGGCGAGCAGCCCCGGGCCTGGAGGCCCGGGGCGAGCAGCCCCGGGCCTGGAGGCCCGGGGCGAGCAGCCCCGGGCCTGGAGGCCCGGGGCGAGCAGCCCCGGGCCTGGAGGCCCGGGGCGAGCAGCCCCGGGCCTGGAGGCCCGGGGCGAGCAGCCCCGGGCCTGGAGGCCAGGGGCGAGCGGGGCACTTCCCTTTCTGGGTCTCCAATGCCTCGGACCTTTGCGGGGAATCTCTGCACTGAGTCCCCAGGGTCTGGAGGCTGTTTCGGGTCCTGTGAACCCTTTCTCTCAGGTACAGGGAGCGGCTTCACCCACGGTGAGCCAAGGTAATGACTCAGGGCTTGGATGCCGTGTCTCGTAGCAGGTGTTTGGGATTCTGTGTTTCCCTACTCTCGGACCTAACCCCGGCATTTCTGGGCCGAGAGGAAGGGTTTGTTTCCTTTTCGGAGTCAGGCATCTGTCTCCTTGGGATTTTGTGCTCGCTGCATAGCCCCTGGAGGGGCTGCTTGGGATTCTGTGTCTCCCACTTCTCCAACATTCCCCGTGAGGTTCTCAGCTTAGACCCCATGGACTGGAGGCTGTGTGGGATACTCTGACCCGTTCCTCTCGGGTACAGGCAGAGGCTTCAGGCATGATTAGCAATGGTAAGAGACAGCCCCGGGCGAGGAGGCCCGGGGCGAGCAGCCCCGGGCGAGGAGGCCCGGGGCGAGCAGCCCCGGGCGAGGAGGCCCGGGGCGAGCAGCCCCGGGCGAGGAGGCCCGGGGCGAGCAGCCCCGGGCCTGGAGGCCCGGGGCGAGCAGCCCCGGGCGAGGAGGCCCGGGGCGAGCAGCCCCGGGCCTGGAGGCCCGGGGCGAGCAGCCCCGGGCCTGGAGGCCCGGGGCGAGCAGCCCCGGGCCTGGAGGCCCGGGGCGAGCAGCCCCGGGCCTGGAGGCCCGGGGCGAGCAGCCCCGGGCCTGGAGGCCCGGGGCGAGCAGCCCCGGGCCTGGAGGCCCGGGGCGAGCAGCCCCGGGCCTGGAGGCCCGGGGCGAGCAGCCCCGGGCCTGGAGGCCCGGGGCGAGCAGCCCCGGGCCTGGAGGCCCGGGGCGAGCGGGGCACTTCCCTTTCTGGGTCTCCAATGCCTCGGACCTTTGCGGGGAATCTCTGCACTGAGTCCCCAGGGTCTGGAGGCTGTTTCGGGTCCTGTGAACCCTTTCTCTCAGGTACAGGGAGCGGCTTCACCCACGGTGAGCCAAGGTAATGACTCAGGGCTTGGATGCCGTGTCTCGTAGCAGGTGTTTGGGATTCTGTGTTTCCCTACTCTCGGACCTAACCCCGGCATTTCTGGGCCGAGAGGAAGGGTTTGTTTCCTTTTCGGAGTCAGGCATCTGTCTCCTTGGGATTTTGTGCTCGCTGCATAGCCCCTGGAGGGGCTGCTTGGGATTCTGTGTCTCCCACTTCTCCAACATTCCCCGTAAGGTTCTCAGCTTAGACCCCATGGACTGGAGGCTGTGTGGGATACTCTGACCCGTTCCTCTCGGGTACAGGCAGAGGCTTCAGGCATGATTAGCCATGGTAAGAGACAGCCCCGGGCGAGGAGGCCCGGGGCGAGCAGCCCCGGGCGAGGAGGCCCGGGGCGAGCAGCCCCGGGCGAGGAGGCCCGGGGCGAGCAGCCCCGGGCGAGGAGGCCCGGGGCGAGCAGCCCCGGGCGAGGAGGCCCGGGGCGAGCAGCCCCGGGCCTGGAGGCCCGGGGCGAGCAGCCCCGGGCGAGGAGGCCCGGGGCGAGCAGCCCCGGGCGAGGAGGCCCGGGGCGAGCAGCCCCGGGCGAGGAGGCCCGGGGCGAGCAGCCCCGGGCGAGGAGGCCCGGGGCGAGCAGCCCCGGGCGAGGAGGCCCGGGGCGAGCAGCCCCGGGCGAGGAGGCCCGGGGCGAGCAGCCCCGGGCCTGGAGGCCCGGGGCGAGCAGCCCCGGGCCTGGAGGCCAGGGGCGAGCAGCCCCGGGCCTGGAGGCCCGGGGCGAGCGGGGCACTTCCCTTTCTGGGTCTCCAATGCCTCGGACCTTTGCGGGGAATCTCTGCACTGAGTCCCTAGGGTCTGGAGGCTGTTTCGGGTCCTGTGAACCCTTTCTCTCAGGTACAGGGAGCGGCTTCACCCACGGTGAGCCAAGGTAATGACTCAGGGCTTGGATGCCGTGTCTCGTAGCAGGTGTTTGGGATTCTGTGTTTCCCTACTCTCGGACCTAACCCCGACATTTCTGGGCCGAGAGGAAGGGTTTGTTTCCTTTTCGGAGTCAGGCATCTGTCTCCTTGGGATTTTGTGCTCGCTGCATAGCCCCTGGAGGGGCTGCTTGGGATTCTGTGTCTCCCACTTCTCCAACATTCCCCGTAAGGTTCTCAGCTTAGACCCCATGGACTGGAGGCTGTGTGGGATACTCTGACCCGTTCCTCTCGGGTACAGGCAGAGGCTTCAGGCATGATTAGCCATGGTAAGAGACAGCCCCGGGCGAGGAGGCCCGGGGCGAGCAGCCCCGGGCGAGGAGGCCCGGGGCGAGCAGCCCCGGGCGAGGAGGCCCGGGGCGAGCAGCCCCGGGCCTGGAGGCCCGGGGCGAGCAGCCCCGGGCGAGGAGGCCCGGGGCGAGCAGCCCCGGGCCTGGAGGCCCGGGGCGAGCAGCCCCGGGCGAGGAGGCCCGGGGCGAGCAGCCCCGGGCGAGGAGGCCCGGGGCGAGCAGCCCCGGGCCTGGAGGCCCGGGGCGAGCAGCCCCGGGCGAGGAGGCCCGGGGCGAGCAGCCCCGGGCCTGGAGGCCCGGGGCGAGCAGCCCCGGGCCTGGAGGCCCGGGGCGAGCAGCCCCGGGCCTGGAGGCCCGGGGCGAGCAGCCCCGGGCGAGGAGGCCCGGGGCGAGCAGCCCCGGGCGAGGAGGCCCGGGGCGAGCAGCCCCGGGCCTGGAGGCCCGGGGCGAGCAGCCCCGGGCCTGGAGGCCCGGGGCGAGCAGCCCCGGGCCTGGAGGCCCGGGGCGAGCAGCCCCGGGCCTGGAGGCCCGGGGCGAGCAGCCCCGGGCCTGGAGGCCCGGGGCGAGCAGCCCCGGGCCTGGAGGCCCGGGGCGAGCAGCCCCGGGCCTGGAGGCCCGGGGCGAGCAGCCCCGGGCCTGGAGGCCCGGGGCGAGCAGCCCCGGGCCTGGAGGCCCGGGGCGAGCAGCCCCGGGCCTGGAGGCCCGGGGCGAGCAGCCCCGGGCCTGGAGGCCCGGGGCGAGCAGCCCCGGGCCTGGAGGCCCGGGGCGAGCAGCCCCGGGCCTGGAGGCCCGGGGCGAGCAGCCCCGGGCCTGGAGGCCCGGGGCGAGCAGCCCCGGGCCTGGAGGCCCGGGGCGAGCAGCCCCGGGCCTGGAGGCCCGGGGCGAGCAGCCCCGGGCCTGGAGGCCCGGGGCGAGCAGCCCCGGGCCTGGAGGCCCGGGGCGAGCAGCCCCGGGCCTGGAGGCCCGGGGCGAGCAGCCCCGGGCCTGGAGGCCCGGGGCGAGCAGCCCCGGGCCTGGAGGCCCGGGGCGAGCAGCCCCGGGCCTGGAGGCCCGGGGCGAGCAGCCCCGGGCCTGGAGGCCCGGGGCGAGCAGCCCCGGGCCTGGAGGCCCGGGGCGAGCAGCCCCGGGCCTGGAGGCCCGGGGCGAGCAGCCCCGGGCCTGGAGGCCCGGGGCGAGCAGCCCCGGGCCTGGAGGCCCGGGGCGAGCAGCCCCGGGCCTGGAGGCCCGGGGCGAGCAGCCCCGGGCCTGGAGGCCCGGGGCGAGCAGCCCCGGGCCTGGAGGCCCGGGGCGAGCGGGGCACTTCCCATTCTGGGTCTCCAATGCCTCGGACCTTTGCGGGGAATCTCTGCACTGAGTCCCCAGGGTCTGGAGGCTGTTTCGGGTCCTGTGAACCCTTTCTCTCAGGTACAGGGAGCGGCTTCACCCACGGTGAGACAAGGTAATGACTCAGGGCTTGGATGCCGTGTCTCGTAGCAGGTTTTTGGGATTCTGTGTTTCCCTACTCTCGGACCTAACCCCGGCATTTCTGGGCCGAGAGGAAGGGTTTGTTTCCTTTTCGGAGTCAGGCATCTGTCTCCTTGGGATTTTGTGCTCGCTGCATAGCCCCTGGAGGGGCTGCTTGGGATTCTGTGTCTCCCACTTCTCCAACATTCCCCGTAAGGTTCTCAGCTTAGACCCATGGACTGGAGGCTGTGTGGGATACTCTGACCCGTTCCTCTCGGGTACAGGCAGAGGCTTCAGGCATGATTAGCCATGGTAAGAGACAGCCCCGGGCGAGGAGGCCCGGGGCGAGCAGCCCCGGGCGAGGAGGCCCGGGGCGAGCAGCCCCGGGCGAGGAGGCCCGGGGCGAGCAGCCCCGGGCGAGGAGGCCCGGGGCGAGCAGCCCCGGGCGAGGAGGCCCGGGGCGAGCAGCCCCGGGCGAGGAGGCCCGGGGCGAGCAGCCCCGGGCGAGGAGGCCCGGGGCGAGCAGCCCCGGGCGAGGAGGCCCGGGGCGAGCAGCCCCGGGCGAGGAGGCCCGGGGCGAGCAGCCCCGGGCGAGGAGGCCCGGGGCGAGCAGCCCCGGGCCTGGAGGCCCGGGGCGAGCAGCCCCGGGCCTGGAGGCCCGGGGCGAGCAGCCCCGGGCGAGGAGGCCCGGGGCGAGCAGCCCCGGGCGAGGAGGCCCGGGGCGAGCAGCCCCGGGCGAGGAGGCCCGGGGCGAGCAGCCCCGGGCGAGGAGGCCCGGGGCGAGCAGCCCCGGGCGAGGAGGCCCGGGGCGAGCAGCCCCGGGCCTGGAGGCCCGGGGCGAGCAGCCCCGGGCGAGGAGGCCCGGGGCGAGCAGCCCCGGGCCTGGAGGCCCGGGGCGAGCAGCCCCGGGCCTGGAGGCCCGGGGCGAGCAGCCCCGGGCGAGGAGGCCCGGGGCGAGCAGCCCCGGGCCTGGAGGCCCGGGGCGAGCAGCCCCGGGCGAGGAGGCCCGGGGCGAGCAGCCCCGGGCCTGGAGGCCCGGGGCGAGCAGCCCCGGGCCTGGAGGCCCGGGGCGAGCAGCCCCGGGCCTGGAGGCCCGGGGCGAGCAGCCCCGGGCCTGGAGGCCCGGGGCGAGCAGCCCCGGGCCTGGAGGCCCGGGGCGAGCAGCCCCGGGCCTGGAGGCCCGGGGCGAGCAGCCCCGGGCCTGGAGGCCCGGGGCGAGCTGCCCCGGGCCTGGAGGCCCGGGGCGAGCAGCCCCGGGCCTGGAGGCCCGGGGCGAGCAGCCCCGGGCCTGGAGGCCCGGGGCGAGCAGCCCCGGGCCTGGAGGCCCGGGGCGAGCAGCCCCGGGCCTGGAGGCCCGGGGCGAGCAGCCCCGGGCCTGGAGGCCCGGGGCGAGCAGCCCCGGGCCTGGAGGCCCGGGGCGAGCAGCCCCGGGCCTGGAGGCCCGGGGCGAGCAGCCCCGGGCGAGGAGGCCCGGGGCGAGCAGCCCCGGGCGAGGAGGCCCGGGGCGAGCAGCCCCGGGCGAGGAGGCCCGGGGCGAGCAGCCCCGGGCCTGGAGGCCCGGGGCGAGCAGCCCCGGGCGAGGAGGCCCGGGGCGAGCAGCCCCGGGCCTGGAGGCCCGGGGCGAGCAGCCCCGGGCGAGGAGGCCCGGGGCGAGCAGCCCCGGGCCTGGAGGCCCGGGGCGAGCAGCCCCGGGCCTGGAGGCCCGGGGCGAGCAGCCCCGGGCGAGGAGGCCCGGGGCGAGCAGCCCCGGGCGAGGAGGCCCGGGGCGAGCAGCCCCGGGCGAGGAGGCCCGGGGCGAGCAGCCCCGGGCGAGGAGGCCCGGGGCGAGCAGCCCCGGGCGAGGAGGCCCGGGGCGAGCAGCCCCGGGCGAGGAGGCCCGGGGCGAGCAGCCCCGGGCCTGGAGGCCCGGGGCGAGCAGCCCCGGGCGAGGAGGCCCGGGGCGAGCAGCCCCGGGCCTGGAGGCCCGGGGCGAGCAGCCCCGGGCCTGGAGGCCCGGGGCGAGCAGCCCCGGGCGAGGAGGCCCCGGGCGAGCAGCCCCGGGCGAGGAGGCCCGGGGCGAGCAGCCCCGGGCGAGGAGGCCCGGGGCGAGCAGCCCCGGGCCTGGAGGCCCGGGGCGAGCAGCCCCGGGCGAGGAGGCCCGGGGCGAGCAGCCCCGGGCGAGGAGGCCCGGGGCGAGCAGCCCCGGGCCTGGAGGCCCGGGGCGAGCAGCCCCGGGCGAGGAGGCCCGGGGCGAGCAGCCCCGGGCCTGGAGGCCCGGGGCGAGCTGCCCCGGGCCTGGAGGCCCGGGGCGAGCTGCCCCGGGCCTGGAGGCCCGGGGCGAGCAGCCCCGGGCCTGGAGGCCCGGGGCGAGCAGCCCCGGGCCTGGAGGCCCGGGGCGAGCAGCCCCGGGCCTGGAGGCCCGGGGCGAGCAGCCCCGGGCCTGGAGGCCCGGGGCGAGCAGCCCCGGGCCTGGAGGCCCGGGGCGAGCAGCCCCGGGCCTGGAGGCCCGGGGCGAGCAGCCCCGGGCCTGGAGGCCCGGGGCGAGCAGCCCCGGGCCTGGAGGCCCGGGGCGAGCAGCCCCGGGCCTGGAGGCCCGGGGCGAGCAGCCCCGGGCCTGGAGGCCCGGGGCGAGCAGCCCCGGGCCTGGAGGCCCGGGGCGAGCAGCCCCGGGCGAGGAGGCCCGGGGCGAGCAGCCCCGGGCGAGGAGGCCCGGGGCGAGCAGCCCCGGGCGAGGAGGCCCGGGGCGAGCAGCCCCGGGCGAGGAGGCCCGGGGCGAGCAGCCCCGGGCGAGGAGGCCCGGGGCGAGCAGCCCCGGGCGAGGAGGCCCGGGGCGAGCAGCCCCGGGCGAGGAGGCCCGGGGCGAGCAGCCCCGGGCGAGGAGGCCCGGGGCGAGCAGCCCCGGGCGAGGAGGCCCGGGGCGAGCAGCCCCGGGCGAGGAGGCCCGGGGCGAGCAGCCCCGGGCGAGGAGGCCCGGGGCGAGCAGCCCCGGGCGAGGAGGCCCGGGGCGAGCAGCCCCGGGCGAGGAGGCCCGGGGCGAGCAGCCCCGGGCGAGGAGGCCCGGGGCGAGCAGCCCCGGGCGAGGAGGCCCGGGGCGAGCAGCCCCGGGCGAGGAGGCCCGGGGCGAGCAGCCCCGGGCGAGGAGGCCCGGGGCGAGCAGCCCCGGGCGAGGAGGCCCGGGGCGAGCAGCCCCGGGCGAGGAGGCCCGGGGCGAGCAGCCCCGGGCGAGGAGGCCCGGGGCGAGCAGCCCCGGGCGAGGAGGCCCGGGGCGAGCAGCCCCGGGCGAGGAGGCCCGGGGCGAGCAGCCCCGGGCGAGGAGGCCCGGGGCGAGCAGCCCCGGGCGAGGAGGCCCGGGGCGAGCAGCCCCGGGCGAGGAGGCCCGGGGCGAGCAGCCCCGGGCGAGGAGGCCCGGGGCGAGCAGCCCCGGGCGAGGAGGCCCGGGGCGAGCAGCCCCGGGCGAGGAGGCCCGGGGCGAGCAGCCCCGGGCGAGGAGGCCCGGGGCGAGCAGCCCCGGGCGAGGAGGCCCGGGGCGAGCAGCCCCGGGCGAGGAGGCCCGGGGCGAGCAGCCCCGGGCGAGGAGGCCCGGGGCGAGCAGCCCCGGGCGAGGAGGCCCGGGGCGAGCAGCCCCGGGCGAGGAGGCCCGGGGCGAGCAGCCCCGGGCGAGGAGGCCCGGGGCGAGCAGCCCCGGGCGAGGAGGCCCGGGGCGAGCAGCCCCGGGCGAGGAGGCCCGGGGCGAGCAGCCCCGGGCGAGGAGGCCCGGGGCGAGCAGCCCCGGGCGAGGAGGCCCGGGGCGAGCAGCCCCGGGCCTGGAGGCCCGGGGCGAGCAGCCCCGGGCCTGGAGGCCCGGGGCGAGCAGCCCCGGGCGAGGAGGCCCGGGGCGAGCAGCCCCGGGCCTGGAGGCCCGGGGCGAGCAGCCCCGGGCCTGGAGGCCCGGGGCGAGCAGCCCCGGGCGAGGAGGCCCGGGGCGAGCAGCCCCGGGCCTGGAGGCCCGGGGCGAGCAGCCCCGGGCCTGGAGGCCCGGGGCGAGCAGCCCCGGGCCTGGAGGCCCGGGGCGAGCAGCCCCGGGCCTGGAGGCCCGGGGCGAGCAGCCCCGGGCCTGGAGGCCCGGGGCGAGCAGCCCCGGGCCTGGAGGCCCGGGGCGAGCAGCCCCGGGCCTGGAGGCCCGGGGCGAGCAGCCCCGGGCCTGGAGGCCCGGGGCGAGCAGCCCCGGGCCTGGAGGCCCGGGGCGAGCAGCCCCGGGCCTGGAGGCCCGGGGCGAGCAGCCCCGGGCCTGGAGGCCCGGGGCGAGCAGCCCCGGGCCTGGAGGCCCGGGGCGAGCAGCCCCGGGCCTGGAGGCCCGGGGCGAGCAGCCCCGGGCCTGGAGGCCCGGGGCGAGCAGCCCCGGGCCTGGAGGCCCGGGGCGAGCAGCCCCGGGCCTGGAGGCCCGGGGCGAGCAGCCCCGGGCCTGGAGGCCCGGGGCGAGCAGCCCCGGGCCTGGAGGCCCGGGGCGAGCAGCCCCGGGCCTGGAGGCCCGGGGCGAGCAGCCCCGGGCCTGGAGGCCCGGGGCGAGCAGCCCCGGGCCTGGAGGCCCGGGGCGAGCAGCCCCGGGCCTGGAGGCCCGGGGCGAGCAGCCCCGGGCCTGGAGGCCCGGGGCGAGCAGCCCCGGGCCTGGAGGCCCGGGGCGAGCAGCCCCGGGCCTGGAGGCCCGGGGCGAGCAGCCCCGGGCCTGGAGGCCCGGGGCGAGCAGCCCCGGGCCTGGAGGCCCGGGGCGAGCAGCCCCGGGCCTGGAGGCCCGGGGCGAGCAGCCCCGGGCCTGGAGGCCCGGGGCGAGCAGCCCCGGGCCTGGAGGCCCGGGGCGAGCAGCCCCGGGCCTGGAGGCCCGGGGCGAGCAGCCCCGGGCCTGGAGGCCCGGGGCGAGCAGCCCCGGGCCTGGAGGCCCGGGGCGAGCAGCCCCGGGCCTGGAGGCCCGGGGCGAGCAGCCCCGGGCCTGGAGGCCCGGGGCGAGCAGCCCCGGGCCTGGAGGCCCGGGGCGAGCAGCCCCGGGCCTGGAGGCCCGGGGCGAGCAGCCCCGGGCCTGGAGGCCCGGGGCGAGCAGCCCCGGGCCTGGAGGCCCGGGGCGAGCAGCCCCGGGCCTGGAGGCCCGGGGCGAGCAGCCCCGGGCCTGGAGGCCCGGGGCGAGCAGCCCCGGGCCTGGAGGCCCGGGGCGAGCAGCCCCGGGCCTGGAGGCCCGGGGCGAGCAGCCCCGGGCCTGGAGGCCCGGGGCGAGCAGCCCCGGGCCTGGAGGCCCGGGGCGAGCAGCCCCGGGCCTGGAGGCCCGGGGCGAGCAGCCCCGGGCCTGGAGGCCCGGGGCGAGCAGCCCCGGGCCTGGAGGCCCGGGGCGAGCAGCCCCGGGCCTGGAGGCCCGGGGCGAGCAGCCCCGGGCCTGGAGGCCCGGGGCGAGCAGCCCCGGGCCTGGAGGCCCGGGGCGAGCAGCCCCGGGCCTGGAGGCCCGGGGCGAGCAGCCCCGGGCCTGGAGGCCCGGGGCGAGCAGCCCCGGGCCTGGAGGCCCGGGGCGAGCAGCCCCGGGCCTGGAGGCCCGGGGCGAGCAGCCCCGGGCCTGGAGGCCCGGGGCGAGCAGCCCCGGGCCTGGAGGCCCGGGGCGAGCAGCCCCGGGCCTGGAGGCCCGGGGCGAGCAGCCCCGGGCCTGGAGGCCCGGGGCGAGCAGCCCCGGGCCTGGAGGCCCGGGGCGAGCAGCCCCGGGCCTGGAGGCCCGGGGCGAGCAGCCCCGGGCCTGGAGGCCCGGGGCGAGCAGCCCCGGGCCTGGAGGCCCGGGGCGAGCAGCCCCGGGCCTGGAGGCCCGGGGCGAGCAGCCCCGGGCCTGGAGGCCCGGGGCGAGCAGCCCCGGGCCTGGAGGCCCGGGGCGAGCAGCCCCGGGCCTGGAGGCCCGGGGCGAGCAGCCCCGGGCCTGGAGGCCCGGGGCGAGCAGCCCCGGGCCTGGAGGCCCGGGGCGAGCAGCCCCGGGCCTGGAGGCCCGGGGCGAGCAGCCCCGGGCCTGGAGGCCCGGGGCGAGCAGCCCCGGGCCTGGAGGCCCGGGGCGAGCAGCCCCGGGCCTGGAGGCCCGGGGCGAGCAGCCCCGGGCCTGGAGGCCCGGGGCGAGCAGCCCCGGGCCTGGAGGCCCGGGGCGAGCAGCCCCGGGCCTGGAGGCCCGGGGCGAGCAGCCCCGGGCCTGGAGGCCCGGGGCGAGCAGCCCCGGGCCTGGAGGCCCGGGGCGAGCAGCCCCGGGCCTGGAGGCCCGGGGCGAGCAGCCCCGGGCCTGGAGGCCCGGGGCGAGCAGCCCCGGGCCTGGAGGCCCGGGGCGAGCAGCCCCGGGCCTGGAGGCCCGGGGCGAGCAGCCCCGGGCCTGGAGGCCCGGGGCGAGCAGCCCCGGGCCTGGAGGCCCGGGGCGAGCAGCCCCGGGCCTGGAGGCCCGGGGCGAGCAGCCCCGGGCCTGGAGGCCCGGGGCGAGCAGCCCCGGGCCTGGAGGCCCGGGGCGAGCAGCCCCGGGCCTGGAGGCCCGGGGCGAGCAGCCCCGGGCCTGGAGGCCCGGGGCGAGCAGCCCCGGGCCTGGAGGCCCGGGGCGAGCAGCCCCGGGCCTGGAGGCCCGGGGCGAGCAGCCCCGGGCCTGGAGGCCCGGGGCGAGCAGCCCCGGGCCTGGAGGCCCGGGGCGAGCAGCCCCGGGCCTGGAGGCCCGGGGCGAGCAGCCCCGGGCCTGGAGGCCCGGGGCGAGCAGCCCCGGGCCTGGAGGCCCGGGGCGAGCAGCCCCGGGCCTGGAGGCCCGGGGCGAGCAGCCCCGGGCCTGGAGGCCCGGGGCGAGCAGCCCCGGGCCTGGAGGCCCGGGGCGAGCAGCCCCGGGCCTGGAGGCCCGGGGCGAGCAGCCCCGGGCCTGGAGGCCCGGGGCGAGCAGCCCCGGGCCTGGAGGCCCGGGGCGAGCAGCCCCGGGCCTGGAGGCCCGGGGCGAGCAGCCCCGGGCCTGGAGGCCCGGGGCGAGCAGCCCCGGGCCTGGAGGCCCGGGGCGAGCGGGGCACTTCCCTTTCTGGGTCTCCAATGCCTCGGACCTTTGCGGGGAATCTCTGCACTGAGTCCCCAGGGTCTGGAGGCTGTTTCGGGTCCTGTGAACCCTTTCTCTCAGGTACAGGGAGCGGCTTCACCCACGGTGAGCCAAGGTAATGACTCAGGGCTTGGATGCCGTGTCTCGTAGCAGGTGTTTGGGATTCTGTGTTTCCCTACTCTCGGACCTAACCCCGGCATTTCTGGGCCGAGAGGAAGGGTTTGTTTCCTTTTCGGAGTCAGGCATCTGTCTCCTTGGGATTTTGTGCTCGCTGCATAGCCCCTGGAGGGGCTGCTTGGGATTCTGTGTCTCCCACTTCTCCAACATTCCCCGTGAGGTTCTCAGCTTAGACCCCATGGACTGGAGGCTGTGTGGGATACTCTGACCCGTTCCTCTCGGGTACAGGCAGAGGCTTCAGGCATGATTAGCAATGGTAAGAGACAGCCCCGGGCGAGGAGGCCCGGGGCGAGCAGCCCCGGGCGAGGAGGCCAGGGGCGAGCAGCCCCGGGCGAGGAGGCCCGGGGCGAGCAGCCCCGGGCGAGGAGGCCCGGGGCGAGCAGCCCCGGGCGAGGAGGCCCGGGGCGAGCAGCCCCGGGCGAGGAGGCCCGGGGCGAGCAGCCCCGGGCGAGGAGGCCCGGGGCGAGCAGCCCCGGGCGAGGAGGCCCGGGGCGAGCAGCCCCGGGCCTGGAGGCCCGGGGCGAGCAGCCCCGGGCCTGGAGGCCCGGGGCGAGCAGCCCCGGGCCTGGAGGCCCGGGGCGAGCAGCCCCGGGCCTGGAGGCCCGGGGCGAGCAGCCCCGGGCCTGGAGGCCCGGGGCGAGCAGCCCCGGGCCTGGAGGCCCGGGGCGAGCGGGGCACTTCCCTTTCTGGGTCTCCAATGCCTCGGACCTTTGCGGGGAATCTCTGCACTGAGTCCCCAGGGTCTGGAGGCTGTTTCGGGTCCTGTGAACCCTTTCTCTCAGGTACAGGGAGCGGCTTCACCCACGGTGAGCCAAGGTAATGACTCAGGGCTTGGATGCCGTGTCTCGTAGCAGGTGTTTGGGATTCTGTGTTTCCCTACTCTCGGACCTAACCCCGGCATTTCTGGGCCGAGAGGAAGGGTTTGTTTCCTTTTCGGAGTCAGGCATCTGTCTCCTTGGGATTTTGTGCTCGCTGCATAGCCCCTGGAGGGGCTGCTTGGGATTCTGTGTCTCCCACTTCTCCAACATTCCCCGTAAGGTTCTCAGCTTAGACCCCATGGACTGGAGGCTGTGTGGGATACTCTGACCCGTTCCTCTCGGGTACAGGCAGAGGCTTCAGGCATGATTAGCAATGGTAAGAGACAGCCCCGGGCGAGGAGGCCCGGGGCGAGCAGCCCCGGGCGAGGAGGCCCGGGGCGAGCAGCCCCGGGCGAGGAGGCCCGGGGCGAGCAGCCCCGGGCGAGGAGGCCCGGGGCGAGCAGCCCCGGGCGAGGAGGCCCGGGGCGAGCAGCCCCGGGCGAGGAGGCCCGGGGCGAGCAGCCCCGGGCGAGGAGGCCCGGGGCGAGCAGCCCCGGGCGAGGAGGCCCGGGGCGAGCAGCCCCGGGCGAGGAGGCCCGGGGCGAGCAGCCCCGGGCGAGGAGGCCCGGGGCGAGCAGCCCCAGGCCTGGAGGCCCGGGGCGAGCAGCCCCGGGCGAGGAGGCCCGGGGCGAGCAGCCCCGGGCGAGGAGGCCCGGGGCGAGCAGCCCCGGGCGAGGAGGCCCGGGGCGAGCAGCCCCGGGCGAGGAGGCCCGGGGCGAGCAGCCCCGGGCGAGGAGGCCCGGGGCGAGCAGCCCCGGGCGAGGAGGCCCGGGGCGAGCAGCCCCGGGCGAGGAGGCCCGGGGCGAGCAGCCCCGGGCGAGGAGGCCCGGGGCGAGCAGCCCCGGGCCTGGAGGCCCGGGGCGAGCAGCCCCGGGCCTGGAGGCCCGGGGCGAGCAGCCCCGGGCCTGGAGGCCCGGGGCGAGCAGCCCCGGGCCTGGAGGCCCGGGGCGAGCAGCCCCGGGCCTGGAGGCCCGGGGCGAGCAGCCCCGGGCCTGGAGGCCCGGGGCGAGCAGCCCCGGGCCTGGAGGCCAGGGGCGAGCAGCCCCGGGCCTGGAGGCCAGGGGCGAGCGGGGCACTTCCCTTTCTGGGTCTCCAATGCCTCGGACCTTTGCGGGGAATCTCTGCACTGAGTCCCCAGGGTCTGGAGGCTGTTTCGGGTCCTGTGAACCCTTTCTCTCAGGTACAGGGAGCGGCTTCACCCACGGTGAGCCAAGGTAATGACTCAGGGCTTGGATGCCGTGTCTCGTAGCAGGTGTTTGGGATTCTGTGTTTCCCTACTCTCGGACCTAACCCCGGCATTTCTGGGCCGAGAGGAAGGGTTTGTTTCCTTTTCGGAGTCAGGCATCTGTCTCCTTGGGATTTTGTGCTCGCTGCATAGCCCCTGGAGGGGCTGCTTGGGATTCTGTGTCTCCCACTTCTCCAACATTCCCCGTGAGGTTCTCAGCTTAGACCCCATGGACTGGAGGCTGTGTGGGATACTCTGACCCGTTCCTCTCGGGTACAGGCAGAGGCTTCAGGCATGATTAGCAATGGTAAGAGACAGCCCCGGGCGAGGAGGCCCGGGGCGAGCAGCCCCGGGCGAGGAGGCCCGGGGCGAGCAGCCCCGGGCGAGGAGGCCCGGGGCGAGCAGCCCCGGGCGAGGAGGCCCGGGGCGAGCAGCCCCGGGCCTGGAGGCCCGGGGCGAGCAGCCCCGGGCGAGGAGGCCCGGGGCGAGCAGCCCCGGGCCTGGAGGCCCGGGGCGAGCAGCCCCGGGCGAGGAGGCCCGGGGCGAGCAGCCCCGGGCCTGGAGGCCCGGGGCGAGCAGCCCCGGGCCTGGAGGCCCGGGGCGAGCAGCCCCGGGCCTGGAGGCCCGGGGCGAGCAGCCCCGGGCCTGGAGGCCCGGGGCGAGCAGCCCCGGGCCTGGAGGCCCGGGGCGAGCAGCCCCGGGCCTGGAGGCCCGGGGCGAGCGGGGCACTTCCCTTTCTGGGTCTCCAATGCCTCGGACCTTTGCGGGGAATCTCTGCACTGAGTCCCCAGGGTCTGGAGGCTGTTTCGGGTCCTGTGAACCCTTTCTCTCAGGTACAGGGAGCGGCTTCACCCACGGTGAGCCAAGGTAATGACTCAGGGCTTGGATGCCGTGTCTCGTAGCAGGTGTTTGGGATTCTGTGTTTCCCTACTCTCGGACCTAACCCCGGCATTTCTGGGCCGAGAGGAAGGGTTTGTTTCCTTTTCGGAGTCAGGCATCTGTCTCCTTGGGATTTTGTGCTCGCTGCATAGCCCCTGGAGGGGCTGCTTGGGATTCTGTGTCTCCCACTTCTCCAACATTCCCCGTAAGGTTCTCAGCTTAGACCCCATGGACTGGAGGCTGTGTGGGATACTCTGACCCGTTCCTCTCGGGTACAGGCAGAGGCTTCAGGCATGATTAGCCATGGTAAGAGACAGCCCCGGGCGAGGAGGCCCGGGGCGAGCAGCCCCGGGCGAGGAGGCCCGGGGCGAGCAGCCCCGGGCGAGGAGGCCCGGGGCGAGCAGCCCCGGGCGAGGAGGCCCGGGGCGAGCAGCCCCGGGCGAGGAGGCCCGGGGCGAGCAGCCCCGGGCGAGGAGGCCCGGGGCGAGCAGCCCCGGGCCTGGAGGCCCGGGGCGAGCAGCCCCGGGCCTGGAGGCCCGGGGCGAGCAGCCCCGGGCCTGGAGGCCCGGGGCGAGCAGCCCCGGGCGAGGAGGCCCGGGGCGAGCAGCCCCGGGCCTGGAGGCCCGGGGCGAGCAGCCCCGGGCCTGGAGGCCCGGGGCGAGCAGCCCCGGGCCTGGAGGCCCGGGGCGAGCAGCCCCGGGCCTGGAGGCCCGGGGCGAGCAGCCCCGGGCCTGGAGGCCCGGGGCGAGCGGGGCACTTCCCTTTCTGGGTCTCCAATGCCTCGGACCTTTGCGGGGAATCTCTGCACTGAGTCCCTAGGGTCTGGAGGCTGTTTCGGGTCCTGTGAACCCTTTCTCTCAGGTACAGGGAGCGGCTTCACCCACGGTGAGCCAAGGTAATGACTCAGGGCTTGGATGCCGTGTCTCGTAGCAGGTGTTTGGGATTCTGTGTTTCCCTACTCTCGGACCTAACCCCGACATTTCTGGGCCGAGAGGAAGGGTTTGTTTCCTTTTCGGAGTCAGGCATCTGTCTCCTTGGGATTTTGTGCTCGCTGCATAGCCCCTGGAGGGGCTGCTTGGGATTCTGTGTCTCCCACTTCTCCAACATTCCCCGTAAGGTTCTCAGCTTAGACCCCATGGACTGGAGGCTGTGTGGGATACTCTGACCCGTTCCTCTCGGGTACAGGCAGAGGCTTCAGGCATGATTAGCCATGGTAAGAGACAGCCCCGGGCGAGGAGGCCCGGGGCGAGCAGCCCCGGGCGAGGAGGCCCGGGGCGAGCAGCCCCGGGCGAGGAGGCCCGGGGCGAGCAGCCCCGGGCCTGGAGGCCCGGGGCGAGCAGCCCCGGGCGAGGAGGCCCGGGGCGAGCAGCCCCGGGCCTGGAGGCCCGGGGCGAGCAGCCCCGGGCGAGGAGGCCCGGGGCGAGCAGCCCCGGGCGAGGAGGCCCGGGGCGAGCAGCCCCGGGCCTGGAGGCCCGGGGCGAGCAGCCCCGGGCCTGGAGGCCCGGGGCGAGCAGCCCCGGGCCTGGAGGCCCGGGGCGAGCAGCCCCGGGCCTGGAGGCCCGGGGCGAGCAGCCCCGGGCGAGGAGGCCCGGGGCGAGCAGCCCCGGGCGAGGAGGCCCGGGGCGAGCAGCCCCGGGCGAGGAGGCCCGGGGCGAGCAGCCCCGGGCCTGGAGGCCCGGGGCGAGCAGCCCCGGGCCTGGAGGCCCGGGGCGAGCAGCCCCGGGCCTGGAGGCCCGGGGCGAGCAGCCCCGGGCCTGGAGGCCCGGGGCGAGCAGCCCCGGGCCTGGAGGCCCGGGGCGAGCAGCCCCGGGCCTGGAGGCCCGGGGCGAGCAGCCCCGGGCCTGGAGGCCCGGGGCGAGCAGCCCCGGGCCTGGAGGCCCGGGGCGAGCAGCCCCGGGCCTGGAGGCCCGGGGCGAGCAGCCCCGGGCCTGGAGGCCCGGGGCGAGCAGCCCCGGGCCTGGAGGCCCGGGGCGAGCAGCCCCGGGCCTGGAGGCCCGGGGCGAGCAGCCCCGGGCCTGGAGGCCCGGGGCGAGCAGCCCCGGGCCTGGAGGCCCGGGGCGAGCAGCCCCGGGCCTGGAGGCCCGGGGCGAGCAGCCCCGGGCCTGGAGGCCCGGGGCGAGCAGCCCCGGGCCTGGAGGCCCGGGGCGAGCAGCCCCGGGCCTGGAGGCCCGGGGCGAGCAGCCCCGGGCCTGGAGGCCCGGGGCGAGCAGCCCCGGGCCTGGAGGCCCGGGGCGAGCAGCCCCGGGCCTGGAGGCCCGGGGCGAGCAGCCCCGGGCCTGGAGGCCCGGGGCGAGCAGCCCCGGGCCTGGAGGCCCGGGGCGAGCGGGGCACTTCCCATTCTGGGTCTCCAATGCCTCGGACCTTTGCGGGGAATCTCTGCACTGAGTCCCCAGGGTCTGGAGGCTGTTTCGGGTCCTGTGAACCCTTTCTCTCAGGTACAGGGAGCGGCTTCACCCACGGTGAGACAAGGTAATGACTCAGGGCTTGGATGCCGTGTCTCGTAGCAGGTTTTTGGGATTCTGTGTTTCCCTACTCTCGGACCTAACCCCGGCATTTCTGGGCCGAGAGGAAGGGTTTGTTTCCTTTTCGGAGTCAGGCATCTGTCTCCTTGGGATTTTGTGCTCGCTGCATAGCCCCTGGAGGGGCTGCTTGGGATTCTGTGTCTCCCACTTCTCCAACATTCCCCGTAAGGTTCTCAGCTTAGACCCCATGGACTGGAGGCTGTGTGGGATACTCTGACCCGTTCCTCTCGGGTACAGGCAGAGGCTTCAGGCATGATTAGCCATGGTAAGAGACAGCCCCGGGCGAGGAGGCCCGGGGCGAGCAGCCCCGGGCGAGGAGGCCCGGGGCGAGCAGCCCCGGGCGAGGAGGCCCGGGGCGAGCAGCCCCGGGCGAGGAGGCCCGGGGCGAGCAGCCCCGGGCGAGGAGGCCCGGGGCGAGCAGCCCCGGGCGAGGAGGCCCGGGGCGAGCAGCCCCGGGCGAGGAGGCCCGGGGCGAGCAGCCCCGGGCCTGGAGGCCCGGGGCGAGCAGCCCCGGGCCTGGAGGCCCGGGGCGAGCAGCCCCGGGCCTGGAGGCCCGGGGCGAGCAGCCCCGGGCCTGGAGGCCCGGGGCGAGCAGCCCCGGGCCTGGAGGCCCGGGGCGAGCAGCCCCGGGCCTGGAGGCCCGGGGCGAGCAGCCCCGGGCCTGGAGGCCCGGGGCGAGCAGCCCCGGGCGAGGAGGCCCGGGGCGAGCAGCCCCGGGCGAGGAGGCCCGGGGCGAGCAGCCCCGGGCGAGGAGGCCCGGGGCGAGCAGCCCCGGGCGAGGAGGCCCGGGGCGAGCAGCCCCGGGCCTGGAGGCCCGGGGCGAGCAGCCCCGGGCGAGGAGGCCCGGGGCGAGCAGCCCCGGGCCTGGAGGCCCGGGGCGAGCAGCCCCGGGCGAGGAGGCCCGGGGCGAGCAGCCCCGGGCCTGGAGGCCCGGGGCGAGCAGCCCCGGGCGAGGAGGCCCGGGGCGAGCAGCCCCGGGCCTGGAGGCCCGGGGCGAGCAGCCCCGGGCGAGGAGGCCCGGGGCGAGCAGCCCCGGGCCTGGAGGCCCGGGGCGAGCAGCCCCGGGCCTGGAGGCCCGGGGCGAGCAGCCCCGGGCCTGGAGGCCCGGGGCGAGCAGCCCCGGGCCTGGAGGCCCGGGGCGAGCTGCCCCGGGCCTGGAGGCCCGGGGCGAGCAGCCCCGGGCCTGGAGGCCCGGGGCGAGCAGCCCCGGGCCTGGAGGCCCGGGGCGAGCAGCCCCGGGCCTGGAGGCCCGGGGCGAGCAGCCCCGGGCCTGGAGGCCCGGGGCGAGCAGCCCCGGGCCTGGAGGCCCGGGGCGAGCAGCCCCGGGCCTGGAGGCCCGGGGCGAGCAGCCCCGGGCCTGGAGGCCCGGGGCGAGCAGCCCAGGGCCTGGAGGCCCGGGGCGAGCAGCCCCGGGCGAGGAGGCCCGGGGCGAGCAGCCCCGGGCGAGGAGGCCCGGGGCGAGCAGCCCCGGGCGAGGAGGCCCGGGGCGAGCAGCCCCGGGCCTGGAGGCCCGGGGCGAGCAGCCCCGGGCGAGGAGGCCCGGGGCGAGCAGCCCCGGGCCTGGAGGCCCGGGGCGAGCAGCCCCGGGCGAGGAGGCCCGGGGCGAGCAGCCCCGGGCGAGGAGGCCCGGGGCGAGCAGCCCCGGGCGAGGAGGCCCGGGGCGAGCAGCCCCGGGCGAGGAGGCCCGGGGCGAGCAGCCCCGGGCGAGGAGGCCCGGGGCGAGCAGCCCCGGGCGAGGAGGCCCGGGGCGAGCAGCCCCGGGCGAGGAGGCCCGGGGCGAGCAGCCCCGGGCCTGGAGGCCCGGGGCGAGCAGCCCCGGGCCTGGAGGCCCGGGGCGAGCAGCCCCGGGCGAGGAGGCCCGGGGCGAGCAGCCCCGGGCCTGGAGGCCCGGGGCGAGCAGCCCCGGGCCTGGAGGCCCGGGGCGAGCAGCCCCGGGCCTGGAGGCCCGGGGCGAGCAGCCCCGGGCCTGGAGGCCCGGGGCGAGCAGCCCCGGGCCTGGAGGCCCGGGGCGAGCAGCCCCGGGCCTGGAGGCCCGGGGCGAGCAGCCCCGGGCCTGGAGGCCCGGGGCGAGCAGCCCCGGGCCTGGAGGCCCGGGGCGAGCAGCCCCGGGCCTGGAGGCCCGGGGCGAGCAGCCCCGGGCCTGGAGGCCCGGGGCGAGCAGCCCCGGGCCTGGAGGCCCGGGGCGAGCAGCCCCGGGCCTGGAGGCCCGGGGCGAGCAGCCCCGGGCCTGGAGGCCCGGGGCGAGCAGCCCCGGGCCTGGAGGCCCGGGGCGAGCAGCCCCGGGCCTGGAGGCCCGGGGCGAGCAGCCCCGGGCCTGGAGGCCCGGGGCGAGCAGCCCCGGGCCTGGAGGCCCGGGGCGAGCAGCCCCGGGCCTGGAGGCCCGGGGCGAGCAGCCCCGGGCCTGGAGGCCCGGGGCGAGCAGCCCCGGGCCTGGAGGCCCGGGGCGAGCAGCCCCGGGCCTGGAGGCCCGGGGCGAGCAGCCCCGGGCCTGGAGGCCCGGGGCGAGCAGCCCCGGGCCTGGAGGCCCGGGGCGAGCAGCCCCGGGCCTGGAGGCCCGGGGCGAGCAGCCCCGGGCCTGGAGGCCCGGGGCGAGCAGCCCCGGGCCTGGAGGCCCGGGGCGAGCAGCCCCGGGCCTGGAGGCCCGGGGCGAGCAGCCCCGGGCCTGGAGGCCCGGGGCGAGCGGGGCACTTCCCATTCTGGGTCTCCAATGCCTCGGACCTTTGCGGGGAATCTCTGCACTGAGTCCCCAGGGTCTGGAGGCTGTTTCGGGTCCTGTGAACCCTTTCTCTCAGGTACAGGGAGCGGCTTCACCCACGGTGAGACAAGGTAATGACTCAGGGCTTGGATGCCGTGTCTCGTAGCAGGTTTTTGGGATTCTGTGTTTCCCTACTCTCGGACCTAACCCCGGCATTTCTGGGCCGAGAGGAAGGGTTTGTTTCCTTTTCGGAGTCAGGCATCTGTCTCCTTGGGATTTTGTGCTCGCTGCATAGCCCCTGGAGGGGCTGCTTGGGATTCTGTGTCTCCCACTTCTCCAACATTCCCCGTAAGGTTCTCAGCTTAGACCCCATGGACTGGAGGCTGTGTGGGATACTCTGACCCGTTCCTCTCGGGTACAGGCAGAGGCTTCAGGCATGATTAGCCATGGTAAGAGACAGCCCCGGGCGAGGAGGCCCGGGGCGAGCAGCCCCGGGCGAGGAGGCCCGGGGCGAGCAGCCCCGGGCGAGGAGGCCCGGGGCGAGCAGCCCCGGGCGAGGAGGCCCGGGGCGAGCAGCCCCGGGCGAGGAGGCCCGGGGCGAGCAGCCCCGGGCGAGGAGGCCCGGGGCGAGCAGCCCCGGGCGAGGAGGCCCGGGGCGAGCAGCCCCGGGCGAGGAGGCCCGGGGCGAGCAGCCCCGGGCCTGGAGGCCCGGGGCGAGCAGCCCCGGGCCTGGAGGCCCGGGGCGAGCAGCCCCGGGCCTGGAGGCCCGGGGCGAGCAGCCCCGGGCCTGGAGGCCCGGGGCGAGCAGCCCCGGGCCTGGAGGCCCGGGGCGAGCAGCCCCGGGCCTGGAGGCCCGGGGCGAGCAGCCCCGGGCCTGGAGGCCCGGGGCGAGCAGCCCCGGGCCTGGAGGCCCGGGGCGAGCAGCCCCGGGCGAGGAGGCCCGGGGCGAGCAGCCCCGGGCGAGGAGGCCCGGGGCGAGCAGCCCCGGGCGAGGAGGCCCGGGGCGAGCAGCCCCGGGCGAGGAGGCCCGGGGCGAGCAGCCCCGGGCCTGGAGGCCCGGGGCGAGCAGCCCCGGGCGAGGAGGCCCGGGGCGAGCAGCCCCGGGCCTGGAGGCCCGGGGCGAGCAGCCCCGGGCGAGGAGGCCCGGGGCGAGCAGCCCCGGGCCTGGAGGCCCGGGGCGAGCAGCCCCGGGCGAGGAGGCCCGGGGCGAGCAGCCCCGGGCCTGGAGGCCCGGGGCGAGCAGCCCCGGGCGAGGAGGCCCGGGGCGAGCAGCCCCGGGCCTGGAGGCCCGGGGCGAGCAGCCCCGGGCCTGGAGGCCCGGGGCGAGCAGCCCCGGGCCTGGAGGCCCGGGGCGAGCTGCCCCGGGCCTGGAGGCCCGGGGCGAGCAGCCCCGGGCCTGGAGGCCCGGGGCGAGCAGCCCCGGGCCTGGAGGCCCGGGGCGAGCAGCCCCGGGCCTGGAGGCCCGGGGCGAGCAGCCCCGGGCCTGGAGGCCCGGGGCGAGCAGCCCCGGGCCTGGAGGCCCGGGGCGAGCAGCCCCGGGCCTGGAGGCCCGGGGCGAGCAGCCCCGGGCCTGGAGGCCCGGGGCGAGCAGCCCCGGGCCTGGAGGCCCGGGGCGAGCAGCCCCGGGCCTGGAGGCCCGGGGCGAGCAGCCCAGGGCCTGGAGGCCCGGGGCGAGCAGCCCCGGGCGAGGAGGCCCGGGGCGAGCAGCCCCGGGCGAGGAGGCCCGGGGCGAGCAGCCCCGGGCGAGGAGGCCCGGGGCGAGCAGCCCCGGGCCTGGAGGCCCGGGGCGAGCAGCCCCGGGCGAGGAGGCCCGGGGCGAGCAGCCCCGGGCCTGGAGGCCCGGGGCGAGCAGCCCCGGGCGAGGAGGCCCGGGGCGAGCAGCCCCGGGCGAGGAGGCCCGGGGCGAGCAGCCCCGGGCGAGGAGGCCCGGGGCGAGCAGCCCCGGGCCTGGAGGCCCGGGGCGAGCAGCCCCGGGCCTGGAGGCCCGGGGCGAGCAGCCCCGGGCGAGGAGGCCCGGGGCGAGCAGCCCCGGGCCTGGAGGCCCGGGGCGAGCAGCCCCGGGCCTGGAGGCCCGGGGCGAGCAGCCCCGGGCCTGGAGGCCCGGGGCGAGCAGCCCCGGGCCTGGAGGCCCGGGGCGAGCAGCCCCGGGCCTGGAGGCCCGGGGCGAGCAGCCCCGGGCCTGGAGGCCCGGGGCGAGCAGCCCCGGGCCTGGAGGCCCGGGGCGAGCAGCCCCGGGCCTGGAGGCCCGGGGCGAGCAGCCCCGGGCCTGGAGGCCCGGGGCGAGCAGCCCCGGGCCTGGAGGCCCGGGGCGAGCAGCCCCGGGCCTGGAGGCCCGGGGCGAGCAGCCCCGGGCCTGGAGGCCCGGGGCGAGCAGCCCCGGGCCTGGAGGCCCGGGGCGAGCAGCCCCGGGCCTGGAGGCCCGGGGCGAGCAGCCCCGGGCCTGGAGGCCCGGGGCGAGCAGCCCCGGGCCTGGAGGCCCGGGGCGAGCAGCCCCGGGCCTGGAGGCCCGGGGCGAGCAGCCCCGGGCCTGGAGGCCCGGGGCGAGCAGCCCCGGGCCTGGAGGCCCGGGGCGAGCAGCCCCGGGCCTGGAGGCCCGGGGCGAGCAGCCCCGGGCCTGGAGGCCCGGGGCGAGCAGCCCCGGGCCTGGAGGCCCGGGGCGAGCAGCCCCGGGCCTGGAGGCCCGGGGCGAGCAGCCCCGGGCCTCGAGGCCCGGGGCGAGCAGCCCCGGGCCTCGAGGCCCGGGGCGAGCAGCCCCGGGCCTGGAGGCCCGGGGCGAGCAGCCCCGGGCCTCGAGGCCCGGGGCGAGCAGCCCCGGGCCTCGAGGCCCGGGGCGAGCAGCCCCGGGCCTGGAGGCCCGGGGCGAGCAGCCCCGGGCCTGGAGGCCCGGGGCGAGCAGCCCCGGGCCTGGAGGCCCGGGGCGAGCAGCCCCGGGCCTGGAGGCCCGGGGCGAGCAGCCCCGGGCCTGGAGGCCCGGGGCGAGCAGCCCCGGGCCTGGAGGCCCGGGGCGAGCAGCCCCGGGCCTGGAGGCCCGGGGCGAGCAGCCCCGGGCCTGGAGGCCCGGGGCGAGCAGCCCCGGGCCTGGAGGCCCGGGGCGAGCAGCCCCGGGCCTGGAGGCCCGGGGCGAGCAGCCCCGGGCCTGGAGGCCCGGGGCGAGCAGCCCCGGGCCTGGAGGCCCGGGGCGAGCAGCCCCGGGCCTGGAGGCCCGGGGCGAGCAGCCCCGGGCCTGGAGGCCCGGGGCGAGCAGCCCCGGGCCTGGAGGCCCGGGGCGAGCAGCCCCGGGCCTGGAGGCCCGGGGCGAGCAGCCCCGGGCCTGGAGGCCCGGGGCGAGCAGCCCCGGGCCTGGAGGCCCGGGGCGAGCAGCCCCGGGCCTGGAGGCCCGGGGCGAGCAGCCCCGGGCCTGGAGGCCCGGGGCGAGCAGCCCCGGGCCTGGAGGCCCGGGGCGAGCAGCCCCGGGCCTGGAGGCCCGGGGCGAGCAGCCCCGGGCCTGGAGGCCCGGGGCGAGCAGCCCCGGGCCTGGAGGCCCGGGGCGAGCAGCCCCGGGCCTGGAGGCCCGGGGCGAGCAGCCCCGGGCCTGGAGGCCCGGGGCGAGCAGCCCCGGGCCTGGAGGCCCGGGGCGAGCAGCCCCGGGCCTGGAGGCCCGGGGCGAGCAGCCCCGGGCCTGGAGGCCCGGGGCGAGCAGCCCCGGGCCTGGAGGCCCGGGGCGAGCAGCCCCGGGCCTGGAGGCCCGGGGCGAGCAGCCCCGGGCCTGGAGGCCCGGGGCGAGCAGCCCCGGGCCTGGAGGCCCGGGGCGAGCAGCCCCGGGCCTGGAGGCCCGGGGCGAGCAGCCCCGGGCCTGGAGGCCCGGGGCGAGCAGCCCCGGGCCTGGAGGCCCGGGGCGAGCAGCCCCGGGCCTGGAGGCCCGGGGCGAGCAGCCCCGGGCCTGGAGGCCCGGGGCGAGCAGCCCCGGGCCTGGAGGCCCGGGGCGAGCAGCCCCGGGCCTGGAGGCCCGGGGCGAGCAGCCCCGGGCCTGGAGGCCCGGGGCGAGCAGCCCCGGGCCTGGAGGCCCGGGGCGAGCAGCCCCGGGCCTGGAGGCCCGGGGCGAGCGGGGGCACTTCCCATTCTGGGTCTCCAATGCCTCGGACCTTTGCGGGGAATCTCTGCACTGAGTCCCCAGGGTCTGGAGGCTGTTTCGGGTCCTGTGAACCCTTTCTCTCAGGTACAGGGAGCGGCTTCACCCACGGTGAGACAAGGTAATGACTCAGGGCTTGGATGCCGTGTCTCGTAGCAGGTTTTTGGGATTCTGTGTTTCCCTACTCTCGGACCTAACCCCGGCATTTCTGGGCCGAGAGGAAGGGTTTGTTTCCTTTTCGGAGTCAGGCATCTGTCTCCTTGGGATTTTGTGCTCGCTGCATAGCCCCTGGAGGGGCTGCTTGGGATTCTGTGTCTCCCACTTCTCCAACATTCCCCGTAAGGTTCTCAGCTTAGACCCCATGGACTGGAGGCTGTGTGGGATACTCTGACCCGTTCCTCTCGGGTACAGGCAGAGGCTTCAGGCATGATTAGCCATGGTAAGAGACAGCCCCGGGCGAGGAGGCCCGGGGCGAGCAGCCCCGGGCGAGGAGGCCCGGGGCGAGCAGCCCCGGGCGAGGAGGCCCGGGGCGAGCAGCCCCGGGCGAGGAGGCCCGGGGCGAGCAGCCCCGGGCGAGGAGGCCCGGGGCGAGCAGCCCCGGGCGAGGAGGCCCGGGGCGAGCAGCCCCGGGCGAGGAGGCCCGGGGCGAGCAGCCCCGGGCGAGGAGGCCCGGGGCGAGCAGCCCCGGGCGAGGAGGCCCGGGGCGAGCAGCCCCGGGCCTGGAGGCCCGGGGCGAGCAGCCCCGGGCCTGGAGGCCCGGGGCGAGCAGCCCCGGGCGAGGAGGCCCGGGGCGAGCAGCCCCGGGCGAGGAGGCCCGGGGCGAGCAGCCCCGGGCGAGGAGGCCCGGGGCGAGCAGCCCCGGGCGAGGAGGCCCGGGGCGAGCAGCCCCGGGCCTGGAGGCCCGGGGCGAGCAGCCCCGGGCGAGGAGGCCCGGGGCGAGCAGCCCCGGGCCTGGAGGCCCGGGGCGAGCAGCCCCGGGCGAGGAGGCCCGGGGCGAGCATCCCCGGGCGAGGAGGCCCGGGGCGAGCAGCCCCGGGCGAGGAGGCCCGGGGCGAGCAGCCCCGGGCCTGGAGGCCCGGGGCGAGCAGCCCCGGGCGAGGAGGCCCGGGGCGAGCAGCCCCGGGCCTGGAGGCCCGGGGCGAGCAGCCCCGGGCGAGGAGGCCCGGGGCGAGCAGCCCCGGGCCTGGAGGCCCGGGGCGAGCAGCCCCGGGCCTGGAGGCCCGGGGCGAGCAGCCCCGGGCCTGGAGGCCCGGGGCGAGCTGCCCCGGGCCTGGAGGCCCGGGGCGAGCTGCCCCGGGCCTGGAGGCCCGGGGCGAGCAGCCCCGGGCCTGGAGGCCCGGGGCGAGCAGCCCCGGGCCTGGAGGCCCGGGGCGAGCAGCCCCGGGCCTGGAGGCCCGGGGCGAGCAGCCCCGGGCCTGGAGGCCCGGGGCGAGCAGCCCCGGGCCTGGAGGCCCGGGGCGAGCAGCCCCGGGCCTGGAGGCCCGGGGCGAGCAGCCCCGGGCCTGGAGGCCCGGGGCGAGCAGCCCCGGGCCTGGAGGCCCGGGGCGAGCAGCCCCGGGCCTGGAGGCCCGGGGCGAGCAGCCCCGGGCCTGGAGGCCCGGGGCGAGCAGCCCCGGGCCTGGAGGCCCGGGGCGAGCAGCCCCGGGCCTGGAGGCCCGGGGCGAGCAGCCCCGGGCCTGGAGGCCCGGGGCGAGCAGCCCCGGGCCTGGAGGCCCGGGGCGAGCAGCCCCGGGCCTGGAGGCCCGGGGCGAGCAGCCCCGGGCCTGGAGGCCCGGGGCGAGCAGCCCCGGGCCTGGAGGCCCGGGGCGAGCAGCCCCGGGCCTGGAGGCCCGGGGCGAGCAGCCCCGGGCCTGGAGGCCCGGGGCGAGCAGCCCCGGGCCTGGAGGCCCGGGGCGAGCAGCCCCGGGCCTGGAGGCCCGGGGCGAGCAGCCCCGGGCCTGGAGGCCCGGGGCGAGCAGCCCCGGGCCTGGAGGCCCGGGGCGAGCAGCCCCGGGCCTGGAGGCCCGGGGCGAGCAGCCCCGGGCCTGGAGGCCCGGGGCGAGCAGCCCCGGGCCTGGAGGCCCGGGGCGAGCAGCCCCGGGCCTGGAGGCCCGGGGCGAGCAGCCCCGGGCCTGGAGGCCCGGGGCGAGCAGCCCCGGGCCTGGAGGCCCGGGGCGAGCAGCCCCGGGCCTGGAGGCCCGGGGCGAGCGGGGCACTTCCCATTCTGGGTCTCCAATGCCTCGGACCTTTGCGGGGAATCTCTGCACTGAGTCCCCAGGGTCTGGAGGCTGTTTCGGGTCCTGTGAACCCTTTCTCTCAGGTACAGGGAGCGGCTTCACCCACGGTGAGACAAGGTAATGACTCAGGGCTTGGATGCCGTGTCTCGTAGCAGGTTTTTGGGATTCTGTGTTTCCCTACTCTCGGACCTAACCCCGGCATTTCTGGGCCGAGAGGAAGGGTTTGTTTCCTTTTCGGAGTCAGGCATCTGTCTCCTTGGGATTTTGTGCTCGCTGCATAGCCCCTGGAGGGGCTGCTTGGGATTCTGTGTCTCCCACTTCTCCAACATTCCCCGTAAGGTTCTCAGCTTAGACCCCATGGACTGGAGGCTGTGTGGGATACTCTGACCCGTTCCTCTCGGGTACAGGCAGAGGCTTCAGGCATGATTAGCCATGGTAAGAGACAGCCCCGGGCGAGGAGGCCCGGGGCGAGCAGCCCCGGGCGAGGAGGCCCGGGGCGAGCAGCCCCGGGCGAGGAGGCCCGGGGCGAGCAGCCCCGGGCGAGGAGGCCCGGGGCGAGCAGCCCCGGGCGAGGAGGCCCGGGGCGAGCAGCCCCGGGCGAGGAGGCCCGGGGCGAGCAGCCCCGGGCGAGGAGGCCCGGGGCGAGCAGCCCCGGGCGAGGAGGCCCGGGGCGAGCAGCCCCGGGCGAGGAGGCCCGCGGCGAGCAGCCCCGGGCGAGGAGGCCCGGGGCGAGCAGCCCCGGGCCTGGAGGCCCGGGGCGAGCAGCCCCGGGCGAGGAGGCCCGGGGCGAGCAGCCCCGGGCGAGGAGGCCCGGGGCGAGCAGCCCCGGGCGAGGAGGCCCGGGGCGAGCAGCCCCGGGCGAGGAGGCCCGGGGCGAGCAGCCCCGGGCCTGGAGGCCCGGGGCGAGCAGCCCCGGGCCTGGAGGCCCGGGGCGAGCAGCCCCGGGCGAGGAGGCCCGGGGCGAGCAGCCCCGGGCGAGGAGGCCCGGGGCGAGCAGCCCCGGGCGAGGAGGCCCGGGGCGAGCAGCCCCGGGCGAGGAGGCCCGGGGCGAGCAGCCCCGGGCGAGGAGGCCCGGGGCGAGCAGCCCCGGGCGAGGAGGCCCGGGGCGAGCAGCCCCGGGCCTGGAGGCCCGGGGCGAGCAGCCCCGGGCCTGGAGGCCCGGGGCGAGCAGCCCCGGGCCTGGAGGCCCGGGGCGAGCAGCCCCGGGCCTGGAGGCCCGGGGCGAGCAGCCCCGGGCGAGGAGGCCCGGGGCGAGCAGCCCCGGGCGAGGAGGCCCGGGGCGAGCAGCCCCGGGCGAGGAGGCCCGGGGCGAGCAGCCCCGGGCGAGGAGGCCCGGGGCGAGCAGCCCCGGGCGAGGAGGCCCGGGGCGAGCAGCCCCGGGCCTGGAGGCCCGGGGCGAGCAGCCCCGGGCCTGGAGGCCCGGGGCGAGCAGCCCCGGGCCTGGAGGCCCGGGGCGAGCAGCCCCGGGCCTGGAGGCCCGGGGCGAGCAGCCCCGGGCCTGGAGGCCCGGGGCGAGCAGCCCCGGGCCTGGAGGCCCGGGGCGAGCAGCCCCGGGCCTGGAGGCCCGGGGCGAGCAGCCCCGGGCCTGGAGGCCCGGGGCGAGCAGCCCCGGGCCTGGAGGCCCGGGGCGAGCAGCCCCGGGCCTGGAGGCCCGGGGCGAGCAGCCCCGGGCCTGGAGGCCCGGGGCGAGCAGCCCCGGGCCTGGAGGCCCGGGGCGAGCAGCCCCGGGCCTGGAGGCCCGGGGCGAGCAGCCCCGGGCCTGGAGGCCCGGGGCGAGCAGCCCCGGGCCTGGAGGCCCGGGGCGAGCAGCCCCGGGCCTGGAGGCCCGGGGCGAGCAGCCCCGGGCCTGGAGGCCCGGGGCGAGCAGCCCCGGGCCTGGAGGCCCGGGGCGAGCAGCCCCGGGCCTGGAGGCCCGGGGCGAGCAGCCCCGGGCCTGGAGGCCCGGGGCGAGCAGCCCCGGGCCTGGAGGCCCGGGGCGAGCAGCCCCGGGCCTGGAGGCCCGGGGCGAGCAGCCCCGGGCCTGGAGGCCCGGGGCGAGCAGCCCCGGGCCTGGAGGCCCGGGGCGAGCAGCCCCGGGCCTGGAGGCCCGGGGCGAGCGGGGCACTTCCCTTTCTGGGTCTCCAATGCCTCGGACCTTTGCGGGGAATCTCTGTACTGAGTCCCCAGGGTCTGGAGGCTGTTTCGGGTCCTGTGAACCCTTTCTCTCAGGTACAGGGAGCGGCTTCACCCACGGTGAGCCAAGGTAATGACTCAGGGCTTGGATGCCGTGTCTCGTAGCAGGTGTTTGGGATTCTGTGTTTCCCTACTCTCGGACCTAACCCCGGCATTTCTGGGCCGAGAGGAAGGGTTTGTTTCCTTTTCGGAGTCAGGCATCTGTCTCCTTGGGATTTTGTGCTCGCTGCATAGCCCCTGGAGGGGCTGCTTGGGATTCTGTGTCTCCCACTTCTCCAACATTCCCCGTAAGGTTCTCAGCTTAGACCCCATGGACTGGAGGCTGTGTGGGATACTCTGACCCGTTCCTCTCGGGTACAGGCAGAGGCTTCAGGCATGATTAGCAATGGTAAGAGACAGCCCCGGGCGAGGAGGCCCGGGGCGAGCAGCCCCGGGCGAGGAGGCCCGGGGCGAGCAGCCCCGGGCGAGGAGGCCCGGGGCGAGCAGCCCCGGGCGAGGAGGCCCGGGGCGAGCAGCCCCGGGCGAGGAGGCCCGGGGCGAGCAGCCCCGGGCGAGGAGGCCCGGGGCGAGCAGCCCCGGGCGAGGAGGCCCGGGGCGAGCAGCCCCGGGCGAGGAGGCCCGGGGCGAGCAGCCCCGGGCGAGGAGGCCCGGGGCGAGCAGCCCCGGGCGAGGAGGCCCGGGGCGAGCAGCCCCGGGCGAGGAGGCCCGGGGCGAGCAGCCCCGGGCGAGGAGGCCCGGGGCGAGCAGCCCCGGGCGAGGAGGCCCGGGGCGAGCAGCCCCGGGCGAGGAGGCCCGGGGCGAGCAGCCCCGGGCGAGGAGGCCCGGGGCGAGCAGCCCCGGGCGAGGAGGCCCGGGGCGAGCAGCCCCGGGCGAGGAGGCCCGGGGCGAGCAGCCCCGGGCGAGGAGGCCCGGGGCGAGCAGCCCCGGGCCTGGAGGCCCGGGGCGAGCAGCCCCGGGCCTGGAGGCCCGGGGCGAGCAGCCCCGGGCCTGGAGGCCCGGGGCGAGCAGCCCCGGGCCTGGAGGCCCGGGGCGAGCAGCCCCGGGCCTGGAGGCCCGGGGCGAGCAGCCCCGGGCCTGGAGGCCCGGGGCGAGCGGGGCACTTCCCATTCTGGGTCTCCAATGCCTCGGACCTTTGCGGGGAATCTCTGCACTGAGTCCCCAGGGTCTGGAGGCTGTTTCGGGTCCTGTGAACCCTTTCTCTCAGGTACAGGGAGCGGCTTCACCCACGGTGAGACAAGGTAATGACTCAGGGCTTGGATGCCGTGTCTCGTAGCAGGTTTTTGGGATTCTGTGTTTCCCTACTCTCGGACCTAACCCCGGCATTTCTGGGCCGAGAGGAAGGGTTTGTTTCCTTTTCGGAGTCAGGCATCTGTCTCCTTGGGATTTTGTGCTCGCTGCATAGCCCCTGGAGGGGCTGCTTGGGATTCTGTGTCTCCCACTTCTCCAACATTCCCCGTAAGGTTCTCAGCTTAAACCCCATGGACTGGAGGCTGTGTGGGATACTCTGACCCGTTCCTCTCGGGTACAGGCAGAGGCTTCAGGCATGATTAGCCATGGTAAGAGACAGCCCCGGGCGAGGAGGCCCGGGGCGAGCAGCCCCGGGCGAGGAGGCCCGGGGCGAGCAGCCCCGGGCGAGGAGGCCCGGGGCGAGCAGCCCCGGGCGAGGAGGCCCGGGGCGAGCAGCCCCGGGCGAGGAGGCCCGGGGCGAGCAGCCCCGGGCGAGGAGGCCCGGGGCGAGCAGCCCCGGGCGAGGAGGCCCGGGGCGAGCAGCCCCGGGCGAGGAGGCCCGGGGCGAGCAGCCCCGGGCCTGGAGGCCCGGGGCGAGCAGCCCCGGGCCTGGAGGCCCGGGGCGAGCAGCCCCGGGCCTGGAGGCCCGGGGCGAGCAGCCCCGGGCCTGGAGGCCCGGGGCGAGCAGCCCCGGGCCTGGAGGCCCGGGGCGAGCAGCCCCGGGCCTGGAGGCCCGGGGCGAGCAGCCCCGGGCCTGGAGGCCCGGGGCGAGCAGCCCAGGGCCTGGAGGCCCGGGGCGAGCAGCCCCGGGCGAGGAGGCCCGGGGCGAGCAGCCCCGGGCGAGGAGGCCCGGGGCGAGCAGCCCCGGGCGAGGAGGCCCGGGGCGAGCAGCCCCGGGCCTGGAGGCCCGGGGCGAGCAGCCCCGGGCGAGGAGGCCCGGGGCGAGCAGCCCCGGGCCTGGAGGCCCGGGGCGAGCAGCCCCGGGCGAGGAGGCCCGGGGCGAGCAGCCCCGGGCGAGGAGGCCCGGGGCGAGCAGCCCCGGGCGAGGAGGCCCGGGGCGAGCAGCCCCGGGCGAGGAGGCCCGGGGCGAGCAGCCCCGGGCGAGGAGGCCCGGGGCGAGCAGCCCCGGGCGAGGAGGCCCGGGGCGAGCAGCCCCGGGCGAGGAGGCCCGGGGCGAGCAGCCCCGGGCGAGGAGGCCCGGGGCGAGCAGCCCCGGGCCTGGAGGCCCGGGGCGAGCAGCCCCGGGCGAGGAGGCCCGGGGCGAGCAGCCCCGGGCCTGGAGGCCCGGGGCGAGCAGCCCCGGGCGAGGAGGCCCGGGGCGAGCAGCCCCGGGCGAGGAGGCCCGGGGCGAGCAGCCCCGGGCCTGGAGGCCCGGGGCGAGCAGCCCCGGGCCTGGAGGCCCGGGGCGAGCAGCCCCGGGCGAGGAGGCCCGGGGCGAGCAGCCCCGGGCCTGGAGGCCCGGGGCGAGCAGCCCCGGGCCTGGAGGCCCGGGGCGAGCAGCCCCGGGCCTGGAGGCCCGGGGCGAGCAGCCCCGGGCCTGGAGGCCCGGGGCGAGCAGCCCCGGGCCTGGAGGCCCGGGGCGAGCAGCCCCGGGCCTGGAGGCCCGGGGCGAGCAGCCCCGGGCCTGGAGGCCCGGGGCGAGCAGCCCCGGGCCTGGAGGCCCGGGGCGAGCAGCCCCGGGCCTGGAGGCCCGGGGCGAGCAGCCCCGGGCCTGGAGGCCCGGGGCGAGCAGCCCCGGGCCTGGAGGCCCGGGGCGAGCAGCCCCGGGCCTGGAGGCCCGGGGCGAGCAGCCCCGGGCCTGGAGGCCCGGGGCGAGCAGCCCCGGGCCTGGAGGCCCGGGGCGAGCAGCCCCGGGCCTGGAGGCCCGGGGCGAGCAGCCCCGGGCCTGGAGGCCCGGGGCGAGCAGCCCCGGGCCTGGAGGCCCGGGGCGAGCAGCCCCGGGCCTGGAGGCCCGGGGCGAGCAGCCCCGGGCCTGGAGGCCCGGGGCGAGCAGCCCCGGGCCTGGAGGCCCGGGGCGAGCAGCCCCGGGCCTGGAGGCCCGGGGCGAGCAGCCCCGGGCCTGGAGGCCCGGGGCGAGCAGCCCCGGGCCTGGAGGCCCGGGGCGAGCAGCCCCGGGCCTGGAGGCCCGGGGCGAGCAGCCCCGGGCCTGGAGGCCCGGGGCGAGCAGCCCCGGGCCTGGAGGCCCGGGGCGAGCAGCCCCGGGCCTGGAGGCCCGGGGCGAGCAGCCCCGGGCCTGGAGGCCCGGGGCGAGCAGCCCCGGGCCTGGAGGCCCGGGGCGAGCAGCCCCGGGCCTGGAGGCCCGGGGCGAGCAGCCCCGGGCCTGGAGGCCCGGGGCGAGCAGCCCCGGGCCTGGAGGCCCGGGGCGAGCAGCCCCGGGCCTGGAGGCCCGGGGCGAGCAGCCCCGGGCCTGGAGGCCCGGGGCGAGCAGCCCCGGGCCTGGAGGCCCGGGGCGAGCAGCCCCGGGCCTGGAGGCCCGGGGCGAGCAGCCCCGGGCCTGGAGGCCCGGGGCGAGCAGCCCCGGGCCTGGAGGCCCGGGGCGAGCAGCCCCGGGCCTGGAGGCCCGGGGCGAGCAGCCCCGGGCCTGGAGGCCCGGGGCGAGCAGCCCCGGGCCTGGAGGCCCGGGGCGAGCAGCCCCGGGCCTGGAGGCCCGGGGCGAGCAGCCCCGGGCCTGGAGGCCCGGGGCGAGCAGCCCCGGGCCTGGAGGCCCGGGGCGAGCAGCCCCGGGCCTGGAGGCCCGGGGCGAGCAGCCCCGGGCCTGGAGGCCCGGGGCGAGCAGCCCCGGGCCTGGAGGCCCGGGGCGAGCAGCCCCGGGCCTGGAGGCCCGGGGCGAGCAGCCCCGGGCCTGGAGGCCCGGGGCGAGCAGCCCCGGGCCTGGAGGCCCGGGGCGAGCAGCCCCGGGCCTGGAGGCCCGGGGCGAGCGGGGCACTTCCCATTCTGGGTCTCCAATGCCTCGGACCTTTGCGGGGAATCTCTGCACTGAGTCCCCAGGGTCTGGAGGCTGTTTCGGGTCCTGTGAACCCTTTCTCTCAGGTACAGGGAGCGGCTTCACCCACGGTGAGACAAGGTAATGACTCAGGGCTTGGATGCCGTGTCTCGTAGCAGGTTTTTGGGATTCTGTGTTTCCCTACTCTCGGACCTAACCCCGGCATTTCTGGGCCGAGAGGAAGGGTTTGTTTCCTTTTCGGAGTCAGGCATCTGTCTCCTTGGGATTTTGTGCTCGCTGCATAGCCCCTGGAGGGGCTGCTTGGGATTCTGTGTCTCCCACTTCTCCAACATTCCCCGTAAGGTTCTCAGCTTAGACCCCATGGACTGGAGGCTGTGTGGGATACTCTGACCCGTTCCTCTCGGGTACAGGCAGAGGCTTCAGGCATGATTAGCCATGGTAAGAGACAGCCCCGGGCGAGGAGGCCCGGGGCGAGCAGCCCCGGGCGAGGAGGCCCGGGGCGAGCAGCCCCGGGCGAGGAGGCCCGGGGCGAGCAGCCCCGGGCGAGGAGGCCCGGGGCGAGCAGCCCCGGGCGAGGAGGCCCGGGGCGAGCAGCCCCGGGCGAGGAGGCCCGGGGCGAGCAGCCCCGGGCGAGGAGGCCCGGGGCGAGCAGCCCCGGGCGAGGAGGCCCGGGGCGAGCAGCCCCGGGCGAGGAGGCCCGGGGCGAGCAGCCCCGGGCCTGGAGGCCCGGGGCGAGCAGCCCCGGGCGAGGAGGCCCGGGGCGAGCAGCCCCGGGCGAGGAGGCCCGGGGCGAGCAGCCCCGGGCGAGGAGGCCCGGGGCGAGCAGCCCCGGGCGAGGAGGCCCGGGGCGAGCAGCCCCGGGCGAGGAGGCCCGGGGCGAGCAGCCCCGGGCGAGGAGGCCCGGGGCGAGCAGCCCCGGGCCTGGAGGCCCGGGGCGAGCAGCCCCGGGCGAGGAGGCCCGGGGCGAGCAGCCCCGGGCCTGGAGGCCCGGGGCGAGCAGCCCCGGGCGAGGAGGCCCGGGGCGAGCAGCCCCGGGCGAGGAGGCCCGGGGCGAGCAGCCCCGGGCGAGGAGGCCCGGGGCGAGCAGCCCCGGGCCTGGAGGCCCGGGGCGAGCAGCCCCGGGCGAGGAGGCCCGGGGCGAGCAGCCCCGGGCCTGGAGGCCCGGGGCGAGCAGCCCCGGGCGAGGAGGCCCGGGGCGAGCAGCCCCGGGCCTGGAGGCCCGGGGCGAGCAGCCCCGGGCCTGGAGGCCCGGGGCGAGCAGCCCCGGGCCTGGAGGCCCGGGGCGAGCAGCCCCGGGCCTGGAGGCCCGGGGCGAGCAGCCCCGGGCCTGGAGGCCCGGGGCGAGCTGCCCCGGGCCTGGAGGCCCGGGGCGAGCAGCCCCGGGCCTGGAGGCCCGGGGCGAGCAGCCCCGGGCCTGGAGGCCCGGGGCGAGCAGCCCCGGGCCTGGAGGCCCGGGGCGAGCAGCCCCGGGCCTGGAGGCCCGGGGCGAGCAGCCCCGGGCCTGGAGGCCCGGGGCGAGCAGCCCCGGGCCTGGAGGCCCGGGGCGAGCAGCCCCGGGCCTGGAGGCCCGGGGCGAGCAGCCCCGGGCCTGGAGGCCCGGGGCGAGCAGCCCCGGGCCTGGAGGCCCGGGGCGAGCAGCCCCGGGCCTGGAGGCCCGGGGCGAGCAGCCCCGGGCCTGGAGGCCCGGGGCGAGCAGCCCCGGGCCTGGAGGCCCGGGGCGAGCAGCCCCGGGCCTGGAGGCCCGGGGCGAGCAGCCCCGGGCCTGGAGGCCCGGGGCGAGCAGCCCCGGGCCTGGAGGCCCGGGGCGAGCAGCCCCGGGCCTGGAGGCCCGGGGCGAGCAGCCCCGGGCCTGGAGGCCCGGGGCGAGCAGCCCCGGGCCTGGAGGCCCGGGGCGAGCAGCCCCGGGCCTGGAGGCCCGGGGCGAGCAGCCCCGGGCCTGGAGGCCCGGGGCGAGCAGCCCCGGGCCTGGAGGCCCGGGGCGAGCAGCCCCGGGCCTGGAGGCCCGGGGCGAGCAGCCCCGGGCCTGGAGGCCCGGGGCGAGCAGCCCCGGGCCTGGAGGCCCGGGGCGAGCAGCCCCGGGCCTGGAGGCCCGGGGCGAGCAGCCCCGGGCCTGGAGGCCCGGGGCGAGCAGCCCCGGGCCTGGAGGCCCGGGGCGAGCAGCCCCGGGCCTGGAGGCCCGGGGCGAGCAGCCCCGGGCCTGGAGGCCCGGGGCGAGCAGCCCCGGGCCTGGAGGCCCGGGGCGAGCGGGGCACTTCCCATTCTGGGTCTCCAATGCCTCGGACCTTTGCGGGGAATCTCTGCACTGACCTGTGAACCCTTTCTCTCAGGTACAGGGAGCGGCTTCACCCACGGTGAGACAAGGTAATGACTCAGGGCTTGGATGCCGTGTCTCGTAGCAGGTTTTTGGGATTCTGTGTTTCCCTACTCTCGGACCTAACCCCGGCATTTCTGGGCCGAGAGGAAGGGTTTGTTTCCTTTTCGGAGTCAGGCATCTGTCTCCTTGGGATTTTGTGCTCGCTGCATAGCCCCTGGAGGGGCTGCTTGGGATTCTGTGTCTCCCACTTCTCCAACATTCCCCGTAAGGTTCTCAGCTTAGACCCCATGGACTGGAGGCTGTGTGGGATACTCTGACCCGTTCCTCTCGGGTACAGGCAGAGGCTTCAGGCATGATTAGCCATGGTAAGAGACAGCCCCGGGCGAGGAGGCCCGGGGCGAGCAGCCCCGGGCGAGGAGGCCCGGGGCGAGCAGCCCCGGGCGAGGAGGCCCGGGGCGAGCAGCCCCGGGCGAGGAGGCCCGGGGCGAGCAGCCCCGGGCGAGGAGGCCCGGGGCGAGCAGCCCCGGGCGAGGAGGCCCGGGGCGAGCAGCCCCGGGCGAGGAGGCCCGGGGCGAGCAGCCCCGGGCGAGGAGGCCCGCGGCGAGCAGCCCCGGGCGAGGAGGCCCGGGGCGAGCAGCCCCGGGCCTGGAGGCCCGGGGCGAGCAGCCCCGGGCGAGGAGGCCCGGGGCGAGCAGCCCCGGGCGAGGAGGCCCGGGGCGAGCAGCCCCGGGCGAGGAGGCCCGGGGCGAGCAGCCCCGGGCGAGGAGGCCCGGGGCGAGCAGCCCCGGGCCTGGAGGCCCGGGGCGAGCAGCCCCGGGCCTGGAGGCCCGGGGCGAGCAGCCCCGGGCGAGGAGGCCCGGGGCGAGCAGCCCCGGGCGAGGAGGCCCGGGGCGAGCAGCCCCGGGCGAGGAGGCCCGGGGCGAGCAGCCCCGGGCGAGGAGGCCCGGGGCGAGCAGCCCCGGGCGAGGAGGCCCGGGGCGAGCAGCCCCGGGCGAGGAGGCCCGGGGCGAGCAGCCCCGGGCCTGGAGGCCCGGGGCGAGCAGCCCCGGGCCTGGAGGCCCGGGGCGAGCAGCCCCGGGCCTGGAGGCCCGGGGCGAGCAGCCCCGGGCCTGGAGGCCCGGGGCGAGCAGCCCCGGGCCTGGAGGCCCGGGGCGAGCAGCCCCGGGCGAGGAGGCCCGGGGCGAGCAGCCCCGGGCCTGGAGGCCCGGGGCGAGCAGCCCCGGGCGAGGAGGCCCGGGGCGAGCAGCCCCGGGCGAGGAGGCCCGGGGCGAGCAGCCCCGGGCCTGGAGGCCCGGGGCGAGCAGCCCCGGGCCTGGAGGCCCGGGGCGAGCAGCCCCGGGCCTGGAGGCCCGGGGCGAGCAGCCCCGGGCCTGGAGGCCCGGGGCGAGCAGCCCCGGGCCTGGAGGCCCGGGGCGAGCAGCCCCGGGCCTGGAGGCCCGGGGCGAGCAGCCCCGGGCCTGGAGGCCCGGGGCGAGCAGCCCCGGGCCTGGAGGCCCGGGGCGAGCAGCCCCGGGCCTGGAGGCCCGGGGCGAGCAGCCCCGGGCCTGGAGGCCCGGGGCGAGCAGCCCCGGGCCTGGAGGCCCGGGGCGAGCAGCCCCGGGCCTGGAGGCCCGGGGCGAGCAGCCCCGGGCCTGGAGGCCCGGGGCGAGCAGCCCCGGGCCTGGAGGCCCGGGGCGAGCAGCCCCGGGCCTGGAGGCCCGGGGCGAGCAGCCCCGGGCCTGGAGGCCCGGGGCGAGCAGCCCCGGGCCTGGAGGCCCGGGGCGAGCGGGGCACTTCCCTTTCTGGGTCTCCAATGCCTCGGACCTTTGCGGGGAATCTCTGTACTGAGTCCCCAGGGTCTGGAGGCTGTTTCGGGTCCTGTGAACCCTTTCTCTCAGGTACAGGGAGCGGCTTCACCCACGGTGAGCCAAGGTAATGACTCAGGGCTTGGATGCCGTGTCTCGTAGCAGGTGTTTGGGATTCTGTGTTTCCCTACTCTCGGACCTAACCCCGGCATTTCTGGGCCGAGAGGAAGGGTTTGTTTCCTTTTCGGAGTCAGGCATCTGTCTCCTTGGGATTTTGTGCTCGCTGCATAGCCCCTGGAGGGGCTGCTTGGGATTCTGTGTCTCCCACTTCTCCAACATTCCCCGTAAGGTTCTCAGCTTAGACCCCATGGACTGGAGGCTGTGTGGGATACTCTGACCCGTTCCTCTCGGGTACAGGCAGAGGCTTCAGGCATGATTAGCAATGGTAAGAGACAGCCCCGGGCGAGGAGGCCCGGGGCGAGCAGCCCCGGGCGAGGAGGCCCGGGGCGAGCAGCCCCGGGCGAGGAGGCCCGGGGCGAGCAGCCCCGGGCGAGGAGGCCCGGGGCGAGCAGCCCCGGGCGAGGAGGCCCGGGGCGAGCAGCCCCGGGCGAGGAGGCCCGGGGCGAGCAGCCCCGGGCGAGGAGGCCCGGGGCGAGCAGCCCCGGGCGAGGAGGCCCGGGGCGAGCAGCCCCGGGCGAGGAGGCCCGGGGCGAGCAGCCCCGGGCGAGGAGGCCCGGGGCGAGCAGCCCCGGGCGAGGAGGCCCGGGGCGAGCAGCCCCGGGCGAGGAGGCCCGGGGCGAGCAGCCCCGGGCGAGGAGGCCCGGGGCGAGCAGCCCCGGGCGAGGAGGCCCGGGGCGAGCAGCCCCGGGCGAGGAGGCCCGGGGCGAGCAGCCCCGGGCGAGGAGGCCCGGGGCGAGCAGCCCCGGGCCTGGAGGCCCGGGGCGAGCAGCCCCGGGCCTGGAGGCCCGGGGCGAGCAGCCCCGGGCCTGGAGGCCCGGGGCGAGCAGCCCCGGGCCTGGAGGCCCGGGGCGAGCAGCCCCGGGCCTGGAGGCCCGGGGCGAGCAGCCCCGGGCCTGGAGGCCCGGGGCGAGCGGGGCACTTCCCATTCTGGGTCTCCAATGCCTCGGACCTTTGCGGGGAATCTCTGCACTGAGTCCCCAGGGTCTGGAGGCTGTTTCGGGTCCTGTGAACCCTTTCTCTCAGGTACAGGGAGCGGCTTCACCCACGGTGAGACAAGGTAATGACTCAGGGCTTGGATGCCGTGTCTCGTAGCAGGTTTTTGGGATTCTGTGTTTCCCTACTCTCGGACCTAACCCCGGCATTTCTGGGCCGAGAGGAAGGGTTTGTTTCCTTTTCGGAGTCAGGCATCTGTCTCCTTGGGATTTTGTGCTCGCTGCATAGCCCCTGGAGGGGCTGCTTGGGATTCTGTGTCTCCCACTTCTCCAACATTCCCCGTAAGGTTCTCAGCTTAAACCCCATGGACTGGAGGCTGTGTGGGATACTCTGACCCGTTCCTCTCGGGTACAGGCAGAGGCTTCAGGCATGATTAGCCATGGTAAGAGACAGCCCCGGGCGAGGAGGCCCGGGGCGAGCAGCCCCGGGCGAGGAGGCCCGGGGCGAGCAGCCCCGGGCGAGGAGGCCCGGGGCGAGCAGCCCCGGGCGAGGAGGCCCGGGGCGAGCAGCCCCGGGCGAGGAGGCCCGGGGCGAGCAGCCCCGGGCGAGGAGGCCCGGGGCGAGCAGCCCCGGGCGAGGAGGCCCGGGGCGAGGAGGCCCGGGGCGAGCAGCCCCGGGCGAGGAGGCCCGGGGCGAGCAGCCCCGGGCGAGGAGGCCCGGGGCGAGCAGCCCCGGGCGAGGAGGCCCGGGGCGAGCAGCCCCGGGCGAGGAGGCCCGGGGCGAGCAGCCCCGGGCCTGGAGGCCCGGGGCGAGCAGCCCCGGGCCTGGAGGCCCGGGGCGAGCAGCCCCGGGCCTGGAGGCCCGGGGCGAGCAGCCCCGGGCGAGGAGGCCCGGGGCGAGCAGCCCCGGGCGAGGAGGCCCGGGGCGAGCAGCCCCGGGCGAGGAGGCCCGGGGCGAGCAGCCCCGGGCGAGGAGGCCCGGGGCGAGCAGCCCCGGGCGAGGAGGCCCGGGGCGAGCAGCCCCGGGCCTGGAGGCCCGGGGCGAGCAGCCCCGGGCGAGGAGGCCCGGGGCGAGCAGCCCCGGGCCTGGAGGCCCGGGGCGAGCAGCCCCGGGCGAGGAGGCCCGGGGCGAGCAGCCCCGGGCGAGGAGGCCCGGGGCGAGCAGCCCCGGGCGAGGAGGCCCGGGGCGAGCAGCCCCGGGCCTGGAGGCCCGGGGCGAGCAGCCCCGGGCGAGGAGGCCCGGGGCGAGCAGCCCCGGGCGAGGAGGCCCGGGGCGAGCAGCCCCGGGCGAGGAGGCCCGGGGCGAGCAGCCCCGGGCCTGGAGGCCCGGGGCGAGCAGCCCCGGGCCTGGAGGCCCGGGGCGAGCTGCCCCGGGCCTGGAGGCCCGGGGCGAGCTGCCCCGGGCCTGGAGGCCCGGGGCGAGCAGCCCCGGGCCTGGAGGCCCGGGGCGAGCAGCCCCGGGCCTGGAGGCCCGGGGCGAGCAGCCCCGGGCCTGGAGGCCCGGGGCGAGCAGCCCCGGGCCTGGAGGCCCGGGGCGAGCAGCCCCGGGCCTGGAGGCCCGGGGCGAGCAGCCCCGGGCCTGGAGGCCCGGGGCGAGCAGCCCCGGGCCTGGAGGCCCGGGGCGAGCAGCCCCGGGCCTGGAGGCCCGGGGCGAGCAGCCCCGGGCCTGGAGGCCCGGGGCGAGCAGCCCCGGGCCTGGAGGCCCGGGGCGAGCAGCCCCGGGCCTGGAGGCCCGGGGCGAGCAGCCCCGGGCCTGGAGGCCCGGGGCGAGCAGCCCCGGGCCTGGAGGCCCGGGGCGAGCAGCCCCGGGCCTGGAGGCCCGGGGCGAGCAGCCCCGGGCCTGGAGGCCCGGGGCGAGCAGCCCCGGGCCTGGAGGCCCGGGGCGAGCAGCCCCGGGCCTGGAGGCCCGGGGCGAGCAGCCCCGGGCCTGGAGGCCCGGGGCGAGCAGCCCCGGGCCTGGAGGCCCGGGGCGAGCAGCCCCGGGCCTGGAGGCCCGGGGCGAGCAGCCCCGGGCCTGGAGGCCCGGGGCGAGCAGCCCCGGGCCTGGAGGCCCGGGGCGAGCAGCCCCGGGCCTGGAGGCCCGGGGCGAGCAGCCCCGGGCCTGGAGGCCCGGGGCGAGCGGGGCACTTCCCATTCTGGGTCTCCAATGCCTCGGACCTTTGCGGGGAATCTCTGCACTGAGTCCCCAGGGTCTGGAGGCTGTTTCGGGTCCTGTGAACCCTTTCTCTCAGGTACAGGGAGCGGCTTCACCCACGGTGAGACAAGGTAATGACTCAGGGCTTGGATGCCGTGTCTCGTAGCAGGTTTTTGGGATTCTGTGTTTCCCTACTCTCGGACCTAACCCCGGCATTTCTGGGCCGAGAGGAAGGGTTTGTTTCCTTTTCGGAGTCAGGCATCTGTCTCCTTGGGATTTTGTGCTCGCTGCATAGCCCCTGGAGGGGCTGCTTGGGATTCTGTGTCTCCCACTTCTCCAACATTCCCCGTAAGGTTCTCAGCTTAGACCCCATGGACTGGAGGCTGTGTGGGATACTCTGACCCGTTCCTCTCGGGTACAGGCAGAGGCTTCAGGCATGATTAGCCATGGTAAGAGACAGCCCCGGGCGAGGAGGCCCGGGGCGAGCAGCCCCGGGCGAGGAGGCCCGGGGCGAGCAGCCCCGGGCGAGGAGGCCCGGGGCGAGCAGCCCCGGGCGAGGAGGCCCGGGGCGAGCAGCCCCGGGCGAGGAGGCCCGGGGCGAGCAGCCCCGGGCGAGGAGGCCCGGGGCGAGCAGCCCCGGGCGAGGAGGCCCGGGGCGAGCAGCCCCGGGCCTGGAGGCCCGGGGCGAGCAGCCCCGGGCCTGGAGGCCCGGGGCGAGCAGCCCCGGGCGAGGAGGCCCGGGGCGAGCAGCCCCGGGCCTGGAGGCCCGGGGCGAGCAGCCCCGGGCCTGGAGGCCCGGGGCGAGCAGCCCCGGGCGAGGAGGCCCGGGGCGAGCAGCCCCGGGCGAGGAGGCCCGGGGCGAGCAGCCCCGGGCGAGGAGGCCCGGGGCGAGCAGCCCCGGGCGAGGAGGCCCGGGGCGAGCAGCCCCGGGCGAGGAGGCCCGGGGCGAGCAGCCCCGGGCGAGGAGGCCCGGGGCGAGCAGCCCCGGGCCTGGAGGCCCGGGGCGAGCAGCCCCGGGCGAGGAGGCCCGGGGCGAGCAGCCCCGGGCCTGGAGGCCCGGGGCGAGCAGCCCCGGGCGAGGAGGCCCGGGGCGAGCAGCCCCGGGCCTGGAGGCCCGGGGCGAGCAGCCCCGGGCCTGGAGGCCCGGGGCGAGCAGCCCCGGGCCTGGAGGCCCGGGGCGAGCAGCCCCGGGCCTGGAGGCCCGGGGCGAGCAGCCCCGGGCCTGGAGGCCCGGGGCGAGCAGCCCCGGGCGAGGAGGCCCGGGGCGAGCAGCCCCGGGCCTGGAGGCCCGGGGCGAGCAGCCCCGGGCCTGGAGGCCCGGGGCGAGCAGCCCCGGGCCTGGAGGCCCGGGGCGAGCAGCCCCGGGCCTGGAGGCCCGGGGCGAGCAGCCCCGGGCCTGGAGGCCCGGGGCGAGCAGCCCCGGGCCTGGAGGCCCGGGGCGAGCAGCCCCGGGCCTGGAGGCCCGGGGCGAGCAGCCCCGGGCCTGGAGGCCCGGGGCGAGCAGCCCCGGGCCTGGAGGCCCGGGGCGAGCAGCCCCGGGCCTGGAGGCCCGGGGCGAGCAGCCCCGGGCCTGGAGGCCCGGGGCGAGCAGCCCCGGGCCTGGAGGCCCGGGGCGAGCAGCCCCGGGCCTGGAGGCCCGGGGCGAGCAGCCCCGGGCCTGGAGGCCCGGGGCGAGCAGCCCCGGGCCTGGAGGCCCGGGGCGAGCAGCCCCGGGCCTGGAGGCCCGGGGCGAGCAGCCCCGGGCCTGGAGGCCCGGGGCGAGCAGCCCCGGGCCTGGAGGCCCGGGGCGAGCAGCCCCGGGCCTGGAGGCCCGGGGCGAGCAGCCCCGGGCCTGGAGGCCCGGGGCGAGCAGCCCCGGGCCTGGAGGCCCGGGGCGAGCGGGGCACTTCCCTTTCTGGGTCTCCAATGCCTCGGACCTTTGCGGGGAATCTCTGTACTGAGTCCCCAGGGTCTGGAGGCTGTTTCGGGTCCTGTGAACCCTTTCTCTCAGGTACAGGGAGCGGCTTCACCCACGGTGAGCCAAGGTAATGACTCAGGGCTTGGATGCCGTGTCTCGTAGCAGGTGTTTGGGATTCTGTGTTTCCCTACTCTCGGACCTAACCCCGGCATTTCTGGGCCGAGAGGAAGGGTTTGTTTCCTTTTCGGAGTCAGGCATCTGTCTCCTTGGGATTTTGTGCTCGCTGCATAGCCCCTGGAGGGGCTGCTTGGGATTCTGTGTCTCCCACTTCTCCAACATTCCCCGTAAGGTTCTCAGCTTAGACCCCATGGACTGGAGGCTGTGTGGGATACTCTGACCCGTTCCTCTCGGGTACAGGCAGAGGCTTCAGGCATGATTAGCAATGGTAAGAGACAGCCCCGGGCGAGGAGGCCCGGGGCGAGCAGCCCCGGGCGAGGAGGCCCGGGGCGAGCAGCCCCGGGCGAGGAGGCCCGGGGCGAGCAGCCCCGGGCGAGGAGGCCCGGGGCGAGCAGCCCCGGGCGAGGAGGCCCGGGGCGAGCAGCCCCGGGCGAGGAGGCCCGGGGCGAGCAGCCCCGGGCGAGGAGGCCCGGGGCGAGCAGCCCCGGGCGAGGAGGCCCGGGGCGAGCAGCCCCGGGCCTGGAGGCCCGGGGCGAGCAGCCCCGGGCCTGGAGGCCCGGGGCGAGCAGCCCCGGGCGAGGAGGCCCGGGGCGAGCAGCCCCGGGCGAGGAGGCCCGGGGCGAGCAGCCCCGGGCCTGGAGGCCCGGGGCGAGCAGCCCCGGGCGAGGAGGCCCGGGGCGAGCAGCCCCGGGCCTGGAGGCCCGGGGCGAGCAGCCCCGGGCGAGGAGGCCCGGGGCGAGCAGCCCCGGGCCTGGAGGCCCGGGGCGAGCAGCCCCGGGCCTGGAGGCCCGGGGCGAGCAGCCCCGGGCCTGGAGGCCCGGGGCGAGCAGCCCCGGGCCTGGAGGCCCGGGGCGAGCAGCCCCGGGCCTGGAGGCCCGGGGCGAGCAGCCCCGGGCGAGGAGGCCCGGGGCGAGCAGCCCCGGGCCTGGAGGCCCGGGGCGAGCAGCCCCGGGCCTGGAGGCCCGGGGCGAGCAGCCCCGGGCCTGGAGGCCCGGGGCGAGCAGCCCCGGGCCTGGAGGCCCGGGGCGAGCAGCCCCGGGCCTGGAGGCCCGGGGCGAGCAGCCCCGGGCCTGGAGGCCCGGGGCGAGCAGCCCCGGGCCTGGAGGCCCGGGGCGAGCAGCCCCGGGCCTGGAGGCCCGGGGCGAGCAGCCCCGGGCCTGGAGGCCCGGGGCGAGCAGCCCCGGGCCTGGAGGCCCGGGGCGAGCAGCCCCGGGCCTGGAGGCCCGGGGCGAGCAGCCCCGGGCCTGGAGGCCCGGGGCGAGCAGCCCCGGGCCTGGAGGCCCGGGGCGAGCAGCCCCGGGCCTGGAGGCCCGGGGCGAGCAGCCCCGGGCCTGGAGGCCCGGGGCGAGCAGCCCCGGGCCTGGAGGCCCGGGGCGAGCGGGGCACTTCCCTTTCTGGGTCTCCAATGCCTCGGACCTTTGCGGGGAATCTCTGTACTGAGTCCCCAGGGTCTGGAGGCTGTTTCGGGTCCTGTGAACCCTTTCTCTCAGGTACAGGGAGCGGCTTCACCCACGGTGAGCCAAGGTAATGACTCAGGGCTTGGATGCCGTGTCTCGTAGCAGGTGTTTGGGATTCTGTGTTTCCCTACTCTCGGACCTAACCCCGGCATTTCTGGGCCGAGAGGAAGGGTTTGTTTCCTTTTCGGAGTCAGGCATCTGTCTCCTTGGGATTTTGTGCTCGCTGCATAGCCCCTGGAGGGGCTGCTTGGGATTCTGTGTCTCCCACTTCTCCAACATTCCCCGTAAGGTTCTCAGCTTAGACCCCATGGACTGGAGGCTGTGTGGGATACTCTGACCCGTTCCTCTCGGGTACAGGCAGAGGCTTCAGGCATGATTAGCAATGGTAAGAGACAGCCCCGGGCGAGGAGGCCCGGGGCGAGCAGCCCCGGGCGAGGAGGCCCGGGGCGAGCAGCCCCGGGCGAGGAGGCCCGGGGCGAGCAGCCCCGGGCGAGGAGGCCCGGGGCGAGCAGCCCCGGGCGAGGAGGCCCGGGGCGAGCAGCCCCGGGCGAGGAGGCCCGGGGCGAGCAGCCCCGGGCCTGGAGGCCCGGGGCGAGCAGCCCCGGGCCTGGAGGCCCGGGGCGAGCAGCCCCGGGCCTGGAGGCCCGGGGCGAGCAGCCCCGGGCGAGGAGGCCCGGGGCGAGCAGCCCCGGGCGAGGAGGCCCGGGGCGAGCAGCCCCGGGCGAGGAGGCCCGGGGCGAGCAGCCCCGGGCGAGGAGGCCCGGGGCGAGCAGCCCCGGGCGAGGAGGTCCGGGGCGAGCAGCCCCGGGCGAGGAGGCCCGGGGCGAGCAGCCCCGGGCCTGGAGGCCCGGGGCGAGCAGCCCCGGGCGAGGAGGCCCGGGGCGAGCAGCCCCGGGCGAGGAGGCCCGGGGCGAGCAGCCCCGGGCCTGGAGGCCCGGGGCGAGCAGCCCCGGGCGAGGAGGCCCGGGGCGAGCAGCCCCGGGCGAGGAGGACGGGGCGAGCAGCCCCGGGCGAGGAGGCCCGGGGCGAGCAGCCCCGGGCGAGGAGGCCCGGGGCGAGCAGCCCCGGGCGAGGAGGCCCGGGGCGAGCAGCCCCGGGCGAGGAGGCCCGGGGCGAGCAGCCCCGGGCCTGGAGGCCCGGGGCGAGCAGCCCCGGGCCTGGAGGCCCGGGGCGAGCAGCCCCGGGCGAGGAGGCCCGGGGCGAGCAGCCCCGGGCGAGGAGGCCCGGGGCGAGCAGCCCCGGGCGAGGAGGCCCGGGGCGAGCAGCCCCGGGCGAGGAGGCCCGGGGCGAGCAGCCCCGGGCGAGGAGGCCCGGGGCGAGCAGCCCCGGGCGAGGAGGCCCGGGGCGAGCAGCCCCGGGCCTGGAGGCCCGGGGCGAGCAGCCCCGGGCGAGGAGGCCCGGGGCGAGCAGCCCCGGGCCTGGAGGCCCGGGGCGAGCAGCCCCGGGCGAGGAGGCCCGGGGCGAGCAGCCCCGGGCGAGGAGGCCCGGGGCGAGCAGCCCCGGGCGAGGAGGCCCGGGGCGAGCAGCCCCGGGCCTGGAGGCCCGGGGCGAGCAGCCCCGGGCGAGGAGGCCCGGGGCGAGCAGCCCCGGGCCTGGAGGCCCGGGGCGAGCAGCCCCGGGCGAGGAGGCCCGGGGCGAGCAGCCCCGGGCCTGGAGGCCCGGGGCGAGCAGCCCCGGGCCTGGAGGCCCGGGGCGAGCAGCCCCGGGCCTGGAGGCCCGGGGCGAGCAGCCCCGGGCCTGGAGGCCCGGGGCGAGCAGCCCCGGGCCTGGAGGCCCGGGGCGAGCAGCCCCGGGCCTGGAGGCCCGGGGCGAGCTGCCCCGGGCCTGGAGGCCCGGGGCGAGCTGCCCCGGGCCTGGAGGCCCGGGGCGAGCAGCCCCGGGCCTGGAGGCCCGGGGCGAGCAGCCCCGGGCCTGGAGGCCCGGGGCGAGCAGCCCCGGGCCTGGAGGCCCGGGGCGAGCAGCCCCGGGCCTGGAGGCCCGGGGCGAGCAGCCCCGGGCCTGGAGGCCCGGGGCGAGCAGCCCCGGGCCTGGAGGCCCGGGGCGAGCAGCCCCGGGCCTGGAGGCCCGGGGCGAGCAGCCCCGGGCCTGGAGGCCCGGGGCGAGCAGCCCCGGGCCTGGAGGCCCGGGGCGAGCAGCCCCGGGCCTGGAGGCCCGGGGCGAGCAGCCCCGGGCCTGGAGGCCCGGGGCGAGCAGCCCCGGGCCTGGAGGCCCGGGGCGAGCAGCCCCGGGCCTGGAGGCCCGGGGCGAGCAGCCCCGGGCCTGGAGGCCCGGGGCGAGCAGCCCCGGGCCTGGAGGCCCGGGGCGAGCAGCCCCGGGCCTGGAGGCCCGGGGCGAGCAGCCCCGGGCCTGGAGGCCCGGGGCGAGCAGCCCCGGGCCTGGAGGCCCGGGGCGAGCAGCCCCGGGCCTGGAGGCCCGGGGCGAGCAGCCCCGGGCCTGGAGGCCCGGGGCGAGCAGCCCCGGGCCTGGAGGCCCGGGGCGAGCAGCCCCGGGCCTGGAGGCCCGGGGCGAGCAGCCCCGGGCCTGGAGGCCCGGGGCGAGCAGCCCCGGGCGAGGAGGCCCGGGGCGAGCAGCCCCGGGCCTGGAGGCCCGGGGCGAGCAGCCCCGGGCCTGGAGGCCCGGGGCGAGCAGCCCCGGGCCTGGAGGCCCGGGGCGAGCAGCCCCGGGCCTGGAGGCCCGGGGCGAGCAGCCCCGGGCCTGGAGGCCCGGGGCGAGCAGCCCCGGGCGAGGAGGCCCGGGGCGAGCAGCCCCGGGCCTGGAGGCCCGGGGCGAGCAGCCCCGGGCCTGGAGGCCCGGGGCGAGCAGCCCCGGGCCTGGAGGCCCGGGGCGAGCAGCCCCGGGCCTGGAGGCCCGGGGCGAGCAGCCCCGGGCCTGGAGGCCCGGGGCGAGCAGCCCCGGGCCTGGAGGCCCGGGGCGAGCAGCCCCGGGCCTGGAGGCCCGGGGCGAGCAGCCCCGGGCCTGGAGGCCCGGGGCGAGCAGCCCCGGGCCTGGAGGCCCGGGGCGAGCAGCCCCGGGCCTGGAGGCCCGGGGCGAGCAGCCCCGGGCCTGGAGGCCCGGGGCGAGCAGCCCCGGGCCTGGAGGCCCGGGGCGAGCAGCCCCGGGCCTGGAGGCCCGGGGCGAGCAGCCCCGGGCCTGGAGGCCCGGGGCGAGCAGCCCCGGGCCTGGAGGCCCGGGGCGAGCAGCCCCGGGCCTGGAGGCCCGGGGCGAGCAGCCCCGGGCCTGGAGGCCCGGGGCGAGCAGCCCCGGGCCTGGAGGCCCGGGGCGAGCGGGGCACTTCCCATTCTGGGTCTCCAATGCCTCGGACCTTTGCGGGGAATCTCTGCACTGAGTCCCCAGGGTCTGGAGGCTGTTTCGGGTCCTGTGAACCCTTTCTCTCAGGTACAGGGAGCGGCTTCACCCACGGTGAGACAAGGTAATGACTCAGGGCTTGGATGCCGTGTCTCGTAGCAGGTTTTTGGGATTCTGTGTTTCCCTACTCTCGGACCTAACCCCGGCATTTCTGGGCCGAGAGGAAGGGTTTGTTTCCTTTTCGGAGTCAGGCATCTGTCTCCTTGGGATTTTGTGCTCGCTGCATAGCCCCTGGAGGGGCTGCTTGGGATTCTGTGTCTCCCACTTCTCCAACATTCCCCGTAAGGTTCTCAGCTTAGACCCCATGGACTGGAGGCTGTGTGGGATACTCTGACCCGTTCCTCTCGGGTACAGGCAGAGGCTTCAGGCATGATTAGCCATGGTAAGAGACAGCCCCGGGCGAGGAGGCCCGGGGCGAGCAGCCCCGGGCGAGGAGGCCCGGGGCGAGCAGCCCCGGGCGAGGAGGCCCGGGGCGAGCAGCCCCGGGCGAGGAGGCCCGGGGCGAGCAGCCCCGGGCGAGGAGGCCCGGGGCGAGCAGCCCCGGGCGAGGAGGCCCGGGGCGAGCAGCCCCGGGCGAGGAGGCCCGGGGCGAGCAGCCCCGGGCGAGGAGGCCCGGGGCGAGCAGCCCCGGGCGAGGAGGCCCGCGGCGAGCAGCCCCGGGCGAGGAGGCCCGGGGCGAGCAGCCCCGGGCCTGGAGGCCCGGGGCGAGCAGCCCCGGGCGAGGAGGCCCGGGGCGAGCAGCCCCGGGCGAGGAGGCCCGGGGCGAGCAGCCCCGGGCGAGGAGGCCCGGGGCGAGCAGCCCCGGGCGAGGAGGCCCGGGGCGAGCAGCCCCGGGCCTGGAGGCCCGGGGCGAGCAGCCCCGGGCCTGGAGGCCCGGGGCGAGCAGCCCCGGGCCTGGAGGCCCGGGGCGAGCAGCCCCGGGCCTGGAGGCCCGGGGCGAGCAGCCCCGGGCCTGGAGGCCCGGGGCGAGCAGCCCCGGGCGAGGAGGCCCGGGGCGAGCAGCCCCGGGCGAGGAGGCCCGGGGCGAGCAGCCCCGGGCGAGGAGGCCCGGGGCGAGCAGCCCCGGGCGAGGAGGCCCGGGGCGAGCAGCCCCGGGCCTGGAGGCCCGGGGCGAGCAGCCCCGGGCCTGGAGGCCCGGGGCGAGCAGCCCCGGGCCTGGAGGCCCGGGGCGAGCAGCCCCGGGCCTGGAGGCCCGGGGCGAGCAGCCCCGGGCCTGGAGGCCCGGGGCGAGCAGCCCCGGGCCTGGAGGCCCGGGGCGAGCAGCCCCGGGCCTGGAGGCCCGGGGCGAGCAGCCCCGGGCGAGGAGGCCCGGGGCGAGCAGCCCCGGGCGAGGAGGCCCGGGGCGAGCAGCCCCGGGCGAGGAGGCCCGGGGCGAGCAGCCCCGGGCGAGGAGGCCCGGGGCGAGCAGCCCCGGGCGAGGAGGCCCGGGGCGAGCAGCCCCGGGCGAGGAGGCCCGGGGCGAGCAGCCCCGGGCCTGGAGGCCCGGGGCGAGCAGCCCCGGGCCTGGAGGCCCGGGGCGAGCAGCCCCGGGCCTGGAGGCCCGGGGCGAGCAGCCCCGGGCCTGGAGGCCCGGGGCGAGCAGCCCCGGGCCTGGAGGCCCGGGGCGAGCAGCCCCGGGCCTGGAGGCCCGGGGCGAGCAGCCCCGGGCCTGGAGGCCCGGGGCGAGCAGCCCCGGGCCTGGAGGCCCGGGGCGAGCAGCCCCGGGCCTGGAGGCCCGGGGCGAGCAGCCCCGGGCCTGGAGGCCCGGGGCGAGCAGCCCCGGGCCTGGAGGCCCGGGGCGAGCAGCCCCGGGCCTGGAGGCCCGGGGCGAGCAGCCCCGGGCCTGGAGGCCCGGGGCGAGCAGCCCCGGGCCTGGAGGCCCGGGGCGAGCAGCCCCGGGCCTGGAGGCCCGGGGCGAGCAGCCCCGGGCCTGGAGGCCCGGGGCGAGCAGCCCCGGGCCTGGAGGCCCGGGGCGAGCAGCCCCGGGCCTGGAGGCCCGGGGCGAGCAGCCCCGGGCCTGGAGGCCCGGGGCGAGCAGCCCCGGGCCTGGAGGCCCGGGGCGAGCAGCCCCGGGCCTGGAGGCCCGGGGCGAGCAGCCCCGGGCCTGGAGGCCCGGGGCGAGCAGCCCCGGGCCTGGAGGCCCGGGGCGAGCAGCCCCGGGCCTGGAGGCCCGGGGCGAGCAGCCCCGGGCCTGGAGGCCCGGGGCGAGCAGCCCCGGGCCTGGAGGCCCGGGGCGAGCAGCCCCGGGCCTGGAGGCCCGGGGCGAGCAGCCCCGGGCCTGGAGGCCCGGGGCGAGCAGCCCCGGGCCTGGAGGCCCGGGGCGAGCAGCCCCGGGCCTGGAGGCCCGGGGCGAGCAGCCCCGGGCCTGGAGGCCCGGGGCGAGCGGGGCACTTCCCTTTCTGGGTCTCCAATGCCTCGGACCTTTGCGGGGAATCTCTGTACTGAGTCCCCAGGGTCTGGAGGCTGTTTCGGGTCCTGTGAACCCTTTCTCTCAGGTACAGGGAGCGGCTTCACCCACGGTGAGCCAAGGTAATGACTCAGGGCTTGGATGCCGTGTCTCGTAGCAGGTGTTTGGGATTCTGTGTTTCCCTACTCTCGGACCTAACCCCGGCATTTCTGGGCCGAGAGGAAGGGTTTGTTTCCTTTTCGGAGTCAGGCATCTGTCTCCTTGGGATTTTGTGCTCGCTGCATAGCCCCTGGAGGGGCTGCTTGGGATTCTGTGTCTCCCACTTCTCCAACATTCCCCGTAAGGTTCTCAGCTTAGACCCCATGGACTGGAGGCTGTGTGGGATACTCTGACCCGTTCCTCTCGGGTACAGGCAGAGGCTTCAGGCATGATTAGCAATGGTAAGAGACAGCCCCGGGCGAGGAGGCCCGGGGCGAGCAGCCCCGGGCGAGGAGGCCCGGGGCGAGCAGCCCCGGGCGAGGAGGCCCGGGGCGAGCAGCCCCGGGCGAGGAGGCCCGGGGCGAGCAGCCCCGGGCGAGGAGGCCCGGGGCGAGCAGCCCCGGGCGAGGAGGCCCGGGGCGAGCAGCCCCGGGCGAGGAGGCCCGGGGCGAGCAGCCCCGGGCGAGGAGGCCCGGGGCGAGCAGCCCCGGGCGAGGAGGCCCGGGGCGAGCAGCCCCGGGCGAGGAGGCCCGGGGCGAGCAGCCCCGGGCGAGGAGGCCCGGGGCGAGCAGCCCCGGGCGAGGAGGCCCGGGGCGAGCAGCCCCGGGCGAGGAGGCCCGGGGCGAGCAGCCCCGGGCGAGGAGGCCCGGGGCGAGCAGCCCCGGGCGAGGAGGCCCGGGGCGAGCAGCCCCGGGCGAGGAGGCCCGGGGCGAGCAGCCCCGGGCGAGGAGGCCCGGGGCGAGCAGCCCCGGGCGAGGAGGCCCGGGGCGAGCAGCCCCGGGCGAGGAGGCCCGGGGCGAGCAGCCCCGGGCGAGGAGGCCCGGGGCGAGCAGCCCCGGGCCTGGAGGCCCGGGGCGAGCAGCCCCGGGCCTGGAGGCCCGGGGCGAGCAGCCCCGGGCCTGGAGGCCCGGGGCGAGCAGCCCCGGGCCTGGAGGCCCGGGGCGAGCAGCCCCGGGCCTGGAGGCCCGGGGCGAGCAGCCCCGGGCCTGGAGGCCCGGGGCGAGCGGGGCACTTCCCATTCTGGGTCTCCAATGCCTCGGACCTTTGCGGGGAATCTCTGCACTGAGTCCCCAGGGTCTGGAGGCTGTTTCGGGTCCTGTGAACCCTTTCTCTCAGGTACAGGGAGCGGCTTCACCCACGGTGAGACAAGGTAATGACTCAGGGCTTGGATGCCGTGTCTCGTAGCAGGTTTTTGGGATTCTGTGTTTCCCTACTCTCGGACCTAACCCCGGCATTTCTGGGCCGAGAGGAAGGGTTTGTTTCCTTTTCGGAGTCAGGCATCTGTCTCCTTGGGATTTTGTGCTCGCTGCATAGCCCCTGGAGGGGCTGCTTGGGATTCTGTGTCTCCCACTTCTCCAACATTCCCCGTAAGGTTCTCAGCTTAAACCCCATGGACTGGAGGCTGTGTGGGATACTCTGACCCGTTCCTCTCGGGTACAGGCAGAGGCTTCAGGCATGATTAGCCATGGTAAGAGACAGCCCCGGGCGAGGAGGCCCGGGGCGAGCAGCCCCGGGCGAGGAGGCCCGGGGCGAGCAGCCCCGGGCGAGGAGGCCCGGGGCGAGCAGCCCCGGGCGAGGAGGCCCGGGGCGAGCAGCCCCGGGCGAGGAGGCCCGGGGCGAGCAGCCCCGGGCGAGGAGGCCCGGGGCGAGCAGCCCCGGGCGAGGAGGCCCGGGGCGAGCAGCCCCGGGCGAGGAGGCCCGGGGCGAGCAGCCCCGGGCGAGGAGGCCCGGGGCGAGCAGCCCCGGGCGAGGAGGCCCGGGGCGAGCAGCCCCGGGCGAGGAGGCCCGGGGCGAGCAGCCCCGGGCGAGGAGGCCCGGGGCGAGCAGCCCCGGGCCTGGAGGCCCGGGGCGAGCAGCCCCGGGCCTGGAGGCCCGGGGCGAGCAGCCCCGGGCCTGGAGGCCCGGGGCGAGCAGCCCCGGGCCTGGAGGCCCGGGGCGAGCAGCCCCGGGCGAGGAGGCCCGGGGCGAGCAGCCCCGGGCGAGGAGGCCCGGGGCGAGCAGCCCCGGGCGAGGAGGCCCGGGGCGAGCAGCCCCGGGCGAGGAGGCCCGGGGCGAGCAGCCCCGGGCGAGGAGGCCCGGGGCGAGCAGCCCCGGGCCTGGAGGCCCGGGGCGAGCAGCCCCGGGCGAGGAGGCCCGGGGCGAGCAGCCCCGGGCCTGGAGGCCCGGGGCGAGCAGCCCCGGGCGAGGAGGCCCGGGGCGAGCAGCCCCGGGCGAGGAGGCCCGGGGCGAGCAGCCCCGGGCCTGGAGGCCCGGGGCGAGCAGCCCCGGGCGAGGAGGCCCGGGGCGAGCAGCCCCGGGCCTGGAGGCCCGGGGCGAGCAGCCCCGGGCGAGGAGGCCCGGGGCGAGCAGCCCCGGGCGAGGAGGCCCGGGGCGAGCAGCCCCGGGCGAGGAGGCCCGGGGCGAGCAGCCCCGGGCCTGGAGGCCCGGGGCGAGCAGCCCCGGGCGAGGAGGCCCGGGGCGAGCAGCCCCGGGCGAGGAGGCCCGGGGCGAGCAGCCCCGGGCGAGGAGGCCCGGGGCGAGCAGCCCCGGGCCTGGAGGCCCGGGGCGAGCAGCCCCGGGCCTGGAGGCCCGGGGCGAGCTGCCCCGGGCCTGGAGGCCCGGGGCGAGCTGCCCCGGGCCTGGAGGCCCGGGGCGAGCAGCCCCGGGCCTGGAGGCCCGGGGCGAGCAGCCCCGGGCCTGGAGGCCCGGGGCGAGCAGCCCCGGGCCTGGAGGCCCGGGGCGAGCAGCCCCGGGCCTGGAGGCCCGGGGCGAGCAGCCCCGGGCCTGGAGGCCCGGGGCGAGCAGCCCCGGGCCTGGAGGCCCGGGGCGAGCAGCCCCGGGCCTGGAGGCCCGGGGCGAGCAGCCCCGGGCCTGGAGGCCCGGGGCGAGCAGCCCCGGGCCTGGAGGCCCGGGGCGAGCAGCCCCGGGCCTGGAGGCCCGGGGCGAGCAGCCCCGGGCCTGGAGGCCCGGGGCGAGCAGCCCCGGGCCTGGAGGCCCGGGGCGAGCAGCCCCGGGCCTGGAGGCCCGGGGCGAGCAGCCCCGGGCCTGGAGGCCCGGGGCGAGCAGCCCCGGGCCTGGAGGCCCGGGGCGAGCAGCCCCGGGCCTGGAGGCCCGGGGCGAGCGGGGCACTTCCCATTCTGGGTCTCCAATGCCTCGGACCTTTGCGGGGAATCTCTGCACTGAGTCCCCAGGGTCTGGAGGCTGTTTCGGGTCCTGTGAACCCTTTCTCTCAGGTACAGGGAGCGGCTTCACCCACGGTGAGACAAGGTAATGACTCAGGGCTTGGATGCCGTGTCTCGTAGCAGGTTTTTGGGATTCTGTGTTTCCCTACTCTCGGACCTAACCCCGGCATTTCTGGGCCGAGAGGAAGGGTTTGTTTCCTTTTCGGAGTCAGGCATCTGTCTCCTTGGGATTTTGTGCTCGCTGCATAGCCCCTGGAGGGGCTGCTTGGGATTCTGTGTCTCCCACTTCTCCAACATTCCCCGTAAGGTTCTCAGCTTAGACCCCATGGACTGGAGGCTGTGTGGGATACTCTGACCCGTTCCTCTCGGGTACAGGCAGAGGCTTCAGGCATGATTAGCCATGGTAAGAGACAGCCCCGGGCGAGGAGGCCCGGGGCGAGCAGCCCCGGGCGAGGAGGCCCGGGGCGAGCAGCCCCGGGCGAGGAGGCCCGGGGCGAGCAGCCCCGGGCGAGGAGGCCCGGGGCGAGCAGCCCCGGGCGAGGAGGCCCGGGGCGAGCAGCCCCGGGCGAGGAGGCCCGGGGCGAGCAGCCCCGGGCGAGGAGGCCCGGGGCGAGCAGCCCCGGGCCTGGAGGCCCGGGGCGAGCAGCCCCGGGCCTGGAGGCCCGGGGCGAGCAGCCCCGGGCGAGGAGGCCCGGGGCGAGCAGCCCCGGGCCTGGAGGCCCGGGGCGAGCAGCCCCGGGCCTGGAGGCCCGGGGCGAGCAGCCCCGGGCGAGGAGGCCCGGGGCGAGCAGCCCCGGGCGAGGAGGCCCGGGGCGAGCAGCCCCGGGCGAGGAGGCCCGGGGCGAGCAGCCCCGGGCGAGGAAGCCCGGGGCGAGCAGCCCCGGGCGAGGAGGCCCGGGGCGAGCAGCCCCGGGCCTGGAGGCCCGGGGCGAGCAGCCCCGGGCGAGGAGGCCCGGGGCGAGCAGCCCCGGGCCTGGAGGCCCGGGGCGAGCAGCCCCGGGCGAGGAGGCCCGGGGCGAGCAGCCCCGGGCCTGGAGGCCCGGGGCGAGCAGCCCCGGGCCTGGAGGCCCGGGGCGAGCAGCCCCGGGCCTGGAGGCCCGGGGCGAGCAGCCCCGGGCCTGGAGGCCCGGGGCGAGCAGCCCCGGGCCTGGAGGCCCGGGGCGAGCAGCCCCGGGCCTGGAGGCCCGGGGCGAGCAGCCCCGGGCCTGGAGGCCCGGGGCGAGCAGCCCCGGGCCTGGAGGCCCGGGGCGAGCAGCCCCGGGCCTGGAGGCCCGGGGCGAGCAGCCCCGGGCCTGGAGGCCCGGGGCGAGCAGCCCCGGGCCTGGAGGCCCGGGGCGAGCAGCCCCGGGCCTGGAGGCCCGGGGCGAGCAGCCCCGGGCCTGGAGGCCCGGGGCGAGCAGCCCCGGGCCTGGAGGCCCGGGGCGAGCAGCCCCGGGCCTGGAGGCCCGGGGCGAGCAGCCCCGGGCCTGGAGGCCCGGGGCGAGCAGCCCCGGGCCTGGAGGCCCGGGGCGAGCAGCCCCGGGCCTGGAGGCCCGGGGCGAGCAGCCCCGGGCCTGGAGGCCCGGGGCGAGCAGCCCCGGGCCTGGAGGCCCGGGGCGAGCAGCCCCGGGCCTGGAGGCCCGGGGCGAGCAGCCCCGGGCCTGGAGGCCCGGGGCGAGCAGCCCCGGGCCTGGAGGCCCGGGGCGAGCAGCCCCGGGCCTGGAGGCCCGGGGCGAGCAGCCCCGGGCCTGGAGGCCCGGGGCGAGCAGCCCCGGGCCTGGAGGCCCGGGGCGAGCAGCCCCGGGCCTGGAGGCCCGGGGCGAGCAGCCCCGGGCCTGGAGGCCCGGGGCGAGCAGCCCCGGGCCTGGAGGCCCGGGGCGAGCGGGGCACTTCCCTTTCTGGGTCTCCAATGCCTCGGACCTTTGCGGGGAATCTCTGTACTGAGTCCCCAGGGTCTGGAGGCTGTTTCGGGTCCTGTGAACCCTTTCTCTCAGGTACAGGGAGCGGCTTCACCCACGGTGAGCCAAGGTAATGACTCAGGGCTTGGATGCCGTGTCTCGTAGCAGGTGTTTGGGATTCTGTGTTTCCCTACTCTCGGACCTAACCCCGGCATTTCTGGGCCGAGAGGAAGGGTTTGTTTCCTTTTCGGAGTCAGGCATCTGTCTCCTTGGGATTTTGTGCTCGCTGCATAGCCCCTGGAGGGGCTGCTTGGGATTCTGTGTCTCCCACTTCTCCAACATTCCCCGTAAGGTTCTCAGCTTAGACCCCATGGACTGGAGGCTGTGTGGGATACTCTGACCCGTTCCTCTCGGGTACAGGCAGAGGCTTCAGGCATGATTAGCAATGGTAAGAGACAGCCCCGGGCGAGGAGGCCCGGGGCGAGCAGCCCCGGGCGAGGAGGCCCGGGGCGAGCAGCCCCGGGCGAGGAGGCCCGGGGCGAGCAGCCCCGGGCGAGGAGGCCCGGGGCGAGCAGCCCCGGGCGAGGAGGCCCGGGGCGAGCAGCCCCGGGCGAGGAGGCCCGGGGCGAGCAGCCCCGGGCGAGGAGGCCCGGGGCGAGCAGCCCCGGGCCTGGAGGCCCGGGGCGAGCAGCCCCGGGCCTGGAGGCCCGGGGCGAGCAGCCCCGGGCCTGGAGGCCCGGGGCGAGCAGCCCCGGGCGAGGAGGCCCGGGGCGAGCAGCCCCGGGCGAGGAGGCCCGGGGCGAGCAGCCCCGGGCGAGGAGGCCCGGGGCGAGCAGCCCCGGGCGAGGAGGCCCGGGGCGAGCAGCCCCGGGCGAGGAGGCCCGGGGCGAGCAGCCCCGGGCGAGGAGGTCCGGGGCGAGCAGCCCCGGGCGAGGAGGCCCGGGGCGAGCAGCCCCGGGCCTGGAGGCCCGGGGCGAGCAGCCCCGGGCCTGGAGGCCCGGGGCGAGCAGCCCCGGGCGAGGAGGCCCGGGGCGAGCAGCCCCGGGCCTGGAGGCCCGGGGCGAGCAGCCCCGGGCGAGGAGGCCCGGGGCGAGCAGCCCCGGGCGAGGAGGCCCGGGGCGAGCAGCCCCGGGCCTGGAGGCCCGGGGCGAGCAGCCCCGGGCCTGGAGGCCCGGGGCGAGCAGCCCCGGGCCTGGAGGCCCGGGGCGAGCAGCCCCGGGCCTGGAGGCCCGGGGCGAGCAGCCCCGGGCCTGGAGGCCCGGGGCGAGCAGCCCCGGGCCTGGAGGCCCGGGGCGAGCTGCCCCGGGCCTGGAGGCCCGGGGCGAGCAGCCCCGGGCCTGGAGGCCCGGGGCGAGCTGCCCCGGGCCTGGAGGCCCGGGGCGAGCTGCCCCGGGCCTGGAGGCCCGGGGCGAGCAGCCCCGGGCCTGGAGGCCCGGGGCGAGCAGCCCCGGGCCTGGAGGCCCGGGGCGAGCAGCCCCGGGCCTGGAGGCCCGGGGCGAGCAGCCCCGGGCCTGGAGGCCCGGGGCGAGCAGCCCCGGGCCTGGAGGCCCGGGGCGAGCAGCCCCGGGCCTGGAGGCCCGGGGCGAGCAGCCCCGGGCCTGGAGGCCCGGGGCGAGCAGCCCCGGGCCTGGAGGCCCGGGGCGAGCAGCCCCGGGCCTGGAGGCCCGGGGCGAGCAGCCCCGGGCCTGGAGGCCCGGGGCGAGCAGCCCCGGGCCTGGAGGCCCGGGGCGAGCAGCCCCGGGCCTGGAGGCCCGGGGCGAGCAGCCCCGGGCCTGGAGGCCCGGGGCGAGCAGCCCCGGGCCTGGAGGCCCGGGGCGAGCAGCCCCGGGCCTGGAGGCCCGGGGCGAGCAGCCCCGGGCCTGGAGGCCCGGGGCGAGCAGCCCCGGGCCTGGAGGCCCGGGGCGAGCAGCCCCGGGCCTGGAGGCCCGGGGCGAGCAGCCCCGGGCCTGGAGGCCCGGGGCGAGCAGCCCCGGGCCTGGAGGCCCGGGGCGAGCAGCCCCGGGCCTGGAGGCCCGGGGCGAGCAGCCCCGGGCCTGGAGGCCCGGGGCGAGCAGCCCCGGGCCTGGAGGCCCGGGGCGAGCAGCCCCGGGCCTGGAGGCCCGGGGCGAGCAGCCCCGGGCCTGGAGGCCCGGGGCGAGCAGCCCCGGGCCTGGAGGCCCGGGGCGAGCAGCCCCGGGCCTGGAGGCCCGGGGCGAGCAGCCCCGGGCCTGGAGGCCCGGGGCGAGCAGCCCCGGGCCTGGAGGCCCGGGGCGAGCAGCCCCGGGCCTGGAGGCCCGGGGCGAGCAGCCCCGGGCCTGGAGGCCCGGGGCGAGCAGCCCCGGGCCTGGAGGCCCGGGGCGAGCAGCCCCGGGCCTGGAGGCCCGGGGCGAGCGGGGCACTTCCCATTCTGGGTCTCCAATGCCTCGGACCTTTGCGGGGAATCTCTGCACTGAGTCCCCAGGGTCTGGAGGCTGTTTCGGGTCCTGTGAACCCTTTCTCTCAGGTACAGGGAGCGGCTTCACCCACGGTGAGACAAGGTAATGACTCAGGGCTTGGATGCCGTGTCTCGTAGCAGGTTTTTGGGATTCTGTGTTTCCCTACTCTCGGACCTAACCCCGGCATTTCTGGGCCGAGAGGAAGGGTTTGTTTCCTTTTCGGAGTCAGGCATCTGTCTCCTTGGGATTTTGTGCTCGCTGCATAGCCCCTGGAGGGGCTGCTTGGGATTCTGTGTCTCCCACTTCTCCAACATTCCCCGTAAGGTTCTCAGCTTAGACCCCATGGACTGGAGGCTGTGTGGGATACTCTGACCCGTTCCTCTCGGGTACAGGCAGAGGCTTCAGGCATGATTAGCCATGGTAAGAGACAGCCCCGGGCGAGGAGGCCCGGGGCGAGCAGCCCCGGGCGAGGAGGCCCGGGGCGAGCAGCCCCGGGCCTGGAGGCCCGGGGCGAGCAGCCCCGGGCCTGGAGGCCCGGGGCGAGCAGCCCCGGGCCTGGAGGCCCGGGGCGAGCAGCCCCGGGCGAGGAGGCCCGGGGCGAGCAGCCCCGGGCGAGGAGGCCCGGGGCGAGCAGCCCCGGGCGAGGAGGCCCGGGGCGAGCAGCCCCGGGCGAGGAGGCCCGGGGCGAGCAGCCCCGGGCGAGGAGGCCCGGGGCGAGCAGCCCCGGGCGAGGAGGTCCGGGGCGAGCAGCCCCGGGCGAGGAGGCCCGGGGCGAGCAGCCCCGGGCCTGGAGGCCCGGGGCGAGCAGCCCCGGGCCTGGAGGCCCGGGGCGAGCAGCCCCGGGCGAGGAGGCCCGGGGCGAGCAGCCCCGGGCCTGGAGGCCCGGGGCGAGCAGCCCCGGGCGAGGAGGCCCGGGGCGAGCAGCCCCGGGCGAGGAGGCCCGGGGCGAGCAGCCCCGGGCCTGGAGGCCCGGGGCGAGCAGCCCCGGGCCTGGAGGCCCGGGGCGAGCAGCCCCGGGCCTGGAGGCCCGGGGCGAGCAGCCCCGGGCCTGGAGGCCCGGGGCGAGCAGCCCCGGGCCTGGAGGCCCGGGGCGAGCAGCCCCGGGCCTGGAGGCCCGGGGCGAGCTGCCCCGGGCCTGGAGGCCCGGGGCGAGCAGCCCCGGGCCTGGAGGCCCGGGGCGAGCTGCCCCGGGCCTGGAGGCCCGGGGCGAGCTGCCCCGGGCCTGGAGGCCCGGGGCGAGCAGCCCCGGGCCTGGAGGCCCGGGGCGAGCAGCCCCGGGCCTGGAGGCCCGGGGCGAGCAGCCCCGGGCCTGGAGGCCCGGGGCGAGCAGCCCCGGGCCTGGAGGCCCGGGGCGAGCAGCCCCGGGCCTGGAGGCCCGGGGCGAGCAGCCCCGGGCCTGGAGGCCCGGGGCGAGCAGCCCCGGGCCTGGAGGCCCGGGGCGAGCAGCCCCGGGCCTGGAGGCCCGGGGCGAGCAGCCCCGGGCCTGGAGGCCCGGGGCGAGCAGCCCCGGGCCTGGAGGCCCGGGGCGAGCAGCCCCGGGCCTGGAGGCCCGGGGCGAGCAGCCCCGGGCCTGGAGGCCCGGGGCGAGCAGCCCCGGGCCTGGAGGCCCGGGGCGAGCAGCCCCGGGCCTGGAGGCCCGGGGCGAGCAGCCCCGGGCCTGGAGGCCCGGGGCGAGCAGCCCCGGGCCTGGAGGCCCGGGGCGAGCAGCCCCGGGCCTGGAGGCCCGGGGCGAGCGGGGCACTTCCCTTTCTGGGTCTCCAATGCCTCGGACCTTTGCGGGGAATCTCTGTACTGAGTCCCCAGGGTCTGGAGGCTGTTTCGGGTCCTGTGAACCCTTTCTCTCAGGTACAGGGAGCGGCTTCACCCACGGTGAGCCAAGGTAATGACTCAGGGCTTGGATGCCGTGTCTCGTAGCAGGTGTTTGGGATTCTGTGTTTCCCTACTCTCGGACCTAACCCCGGCATTTCTGGGCCGAGAGGAAGGGTTTGTTTCCTTTTCGGAGTCAGGCATCTGTCTCCTTGGGATTTTGTGCTCGCTGCATAGCCCCTGGAGGGGCTGCTTGGGATTCTGTGTCTCCCACTTCTCCAACATTCCCCGTAAGGTTCTCAGCTTAGACCCCATGGACTGGAGGCTGTGTGGGATACTCTGACCCGTTCCTCTCGGGTACAGGCAGAGGCTTCAGGCATGATTAGCAATGGTAAGAGACAGCCCCGGGCGAGGAGGCCCGGGGCGAGCAGCCCCGGGCGAGGAGGCCCGGGGCGAGCAGCCCCGGGCGAGGAGGCCCGGGGCGAGCAGCCCCGGGCGAGGAGGCCCGGGGCGAGCAGCCCCGGGCGAGGAGGCCCGGGGCGAGCAGCCCCGGGCGAGGAGGCCCGGGGCGAGCAGCCCCGGGCGAGGAGGCCCGGGGCGAGCAGCCCCGGGCCTGGAGGCCCGGGGCGAGCAGCCCCGGGCCTGGAGGCCCGGGGCGAGCAGCCCCGGGCCTGGAGGCCCGGGGCGAGCAGCCCCGGGCGAGGAGGCCCGGGGCGAGCAGCCCCGGGCGAGGAGGCCCGGGGCGAGCAGCCCCGGGCGAGGAGGCCCGGGGCGAGCAGCCCCGGGCGAGGAGGCCCGGGGCGAGCAGCCCCGGGCGAGGAGGCCCGGGGCGAGCAGCCCCGGGCGAGGAGGCCCGGGGCGAGCAGCCCCGGGCGAGGAGGTCCGGGGCGAGCAGCCCCGGGCGAGGAGGCCCGGGGCGAGCAGCCCCGGGCCTGGAGGCCCGGGGCGAGCAGCCCCGGGCGAGGAGGCCCGGGGCGAGCAGCCCCGGGCGAGGAGGCCCGGGGCGAGCAGCCCCGGGCCTGGAGGCCCGGGGCGAGCAGCCCCGGGCGAGGAGGCCCGGGGCGAGCAGCCCCGGGCGAGGAGGCCCGGGGCGAGCAGCCCCGGGCCTGGAGGCCCGGGGCGAGCAGCCCCGGGCCTGGAGGCCCGGGGCGAGCAGCCCCGGGCCTGGAGGCCCGGGGCGAGCAGCCCCGGGCCTGGAGGCCCGGGGCGAGCTGCCCCGGGCCTGGAGGCCCGGGGCGAGCAGCCCCGGGCCTGGAGGCCCGGGGCGAGCTGCCCCGGGCCTGGAGGCCCGGGGCGAGCTGCCCCGGGCCTGGAGGCCCGGGGCGAGCAGCCCCGGGCCTGGAGGCCCGGGGCGAGCAGCCCCGGGCCTGGAGGCCCGGGGCGAGCAGCCCCGGGCCTGGAGGCCCGGGGCGAGCAGCCCCGGGCCTGGAGGCCCGGGGCGAGCAGCCCCGGGCCTGGAGGCCCGGGGCGAGCAGCCCCGGGCCTGGAGGCCCGGGGCGAGCAGCCCCGGGCCTGGAGGCCCGGGGCGAGCAGCCCCGGGCCTGGAGGCCCGGGGCGAGCAGCCCCGGGCCTGGAGGCCCGGGGCGAGCAGCCCCGGGCCTGGAGGCCCGGGGCGAGCAGCCCCGGGCCTGGAGGCCCGGGGCGAGCAGCCCCGGGCCTGGAGGCCCGGGGCGAGCAGCCCCGGGCCTGGAGGCCCGGGGCGAGCAGCCCCGGGCCTGGAGGCCCGGGGCGAGCAGCCCCGGGCCTGGAGGCCCGGGGCGAGCAGCCCCGGGCCTGGAGGCCCGGGGCGAGCAGCCCCGGGCCTGGAGGCCCGGGGCGAGCAGCCCCGGGCCTGGAGGCCCGGGGCGAGCAGCCCCGGGCCTGGAGGCCCGGGGCGAGCAGCCCCGGGCCTGGAGGCCCGGGGCGAGCAGCCCCGGGCCTGGAGGCCCGGGGCGAGCAGCCCCGGGCCTGGAGGCCCGGGGCGAGCAGCCCCGGGCCTGGAGGCCCGGGGCGAGCAGCCCCGGGCCTGGAGGCCCGGGGCGAGCAGCCCCGGGCCTGGAGGCCCGGGGCGAGCAGCCCCGGGCCTGGAGGCCCGGGGCGAGCAGCCCCGGGCCTGGAGGCCCGGGGCGAGCAGCCCCGGGCCTGGAGGCCCGGGGCGAGCAGCCCCGGGCCTGGAGGCCCGGGGCGAGCAGCCCCGGGCCTGGAGGCCCGGGGCGAGCAGCCCCGGGCCTGGAGGCCCGGGGCGAGCAGCCCCGGGCCTGGAGGCCCGGGGCGAGCGGGGCACTTCCCATTCTGGGTCTCCAATGCCTCGGACCTTTGCGGGGAATCTCTGCACTGAGTCCCCAGGGTCTGGAGGCTGTTTCGGGTCCTGTGAACCCTTTCTCTCAGGTACAGGGAGCGGCTTCACCCACGGTGAGACAAGGTAATGACTCAGGGCTTGGATGCCGTGTCTCGTAGCAGGTTTTTGGGATTCTGTGTTTCCCTACTCTCGGACCTAACCCCGGCATTTCTGGGCCGAGAGGAAGGGTTTGTTTCCTTTTCGGAGTCAGGCATCTGTCTCCTTGGGATTTTGTGCTCGCTGCATAGCCCCTGGAGGGGCTGCTTGGGATTCTGTGTCTCCCACTTCTCCAACATTCCCCGTAAGGTTCTCAGCTTAGACCCCATGGACTGGAGGCTGTGTGGGATACTCTGACCCGTTCCTCTCGGGTACAGGCAGAGGCTTCAGGCATGATTAGCCATGGTAAGAGACAGCCCCGGGCGAGGAGGCCCGGGGCGAGCAGCCCCGGGCGAGGAGGCCCGGGGCGAGCAGCCCCGGGCGAGGAGGCCCGGGGCGAGCAGCCCCGGGCGAGGAGGCCCGGGGCGAGCAGCCCCGGGCGAGGAGGCCCGGGGCGAGCAGCCCCGGGCGAGGAGGCCCGGGGCGAGCAGCCCCGGGCGAGGAGGCCCGGGGCGAGCAGCCCCGGGCCTGGAGGCCCGGGGCGAGCAGCCCCGGGCCTGGAGGCCCGGGGCGAGCAGCCCCGGGCCTGGAGGCCCGGGGCGAGCAGCCCCGGGCGAGGAGGCCCGGGGCGAGCAGCCCCGGGCGAGGAGGCCCGGGGCGAGCAGCCCCGGGCGAGGAGGCCCGGGGCGAGCAGCCCCGGGCCTGGAGGCCCGGGGCGAGCAGCCCCGGGCCTGGAGGCCCGGGGCGAGCAGCCCCGGGCCTGGAGGCCCGGGGCGAGCAGCCCCGGGCCTGGAGGCCCGGGGCGAGCAGCCCCGGGCCTGGAGGCCCGGGGCGAGCAGCCCCGGGCCTGGAGGCCCGGGGCGAGCAGCCCCGGGCGAGGAGGCCCGGGGCGAGCAGCCCCGGGCGAGGAGGCCCGGGGCGAGCAGCCCCGGGCGAGGAGGCCCGGGGCGAGCAGCCCCGGGCGAGGAGGCCCGGGGCGAGCAGCCCCGGGCGAGGAGGCCCGGGGCGAGCAGCCCCGGGCGAGGAGGCCCGGGGCGAGCAGCCCCGGGCGAGGAGGCCCGGGGCGAGCAGCCCCGGGCGAGGAGGCCCGGGGCGAGCAGCCCCGGGCGAGGAGGCCCGGGGCGAGCAGCCCCGGGCGAGGAGGCCCGGGGCGAGCAGCCCCGGGCGAGGAGGCCCGGGGCGAGCAGCCCCGGGCCTGGAGGCCCGGGGCGAGCAGCCCCGGGCCTGGAGGCCCGGGGCGAGCAGCCCCGGGCCTGGAGGCCCGGGGCGAGCAGCCCCGGGCCTGGAGGCCCGGGGCGAGCAGCCCCGGGCCTGGAGGCCCGGGGCGAGCAGCCCCGGGCCTGGAGGCCCGGGGCGAGCAGCCCCGGGCCTGGAGGCCCGGGGCGAGCAGCCCCGGGCCTGGAGGCCCGGGGCGAGCAGCCCCGGGCCTGGAGGCCCGGGGCGAGCAGCCCCGGGCCTGGAGGCCCGGGGCGAGCAGCCCCGGGCCTGGAGGCCCGGGGCGAGCAGCCCCGGGCCTGGAGGCCCGGGGCGAGCAGCCCCGGGCCTGGAGGCCCGGGGCGAGCAGCCCCGGGCCTGGAGGCCCGGGGCGAGCAGCCCCGGGCCTGGAGGCCCGGGGCGAGCAGCCCCGGGCCTGGAGGCCCGGGGCGAGCAGCCCCGGGCCTGGAGGCCCGGGGCGAGCAGCCCCGGGCCTGGAGGCCCGGGGCGAGCAGCCCCGGGCCTGGAGGCCCGGGGCGAGCAGCCCCGGGCCTGGAGGCCCGGGGCGAGCAGCCCCGGGCCTGGAGGCCCGGGGCGAGCAGCCCCGGGCCTGGAGGCCCGGGGCGAGCAGCCCCGGGCCTGGAGGCCCGGGGCGAGCAGCCCCGGGCCTGGAGGCCCGGGGCGAGCAGCCCCGGGCCTGGAGGCCCGGGGCGAGCAGCCCCGGGCCTGGAGGCCCGGGGCGAGCAGCCCCGGGCCTGGAGGCCCGGGGCGAGCAGCCCCGGGCCTGGAGGCCCGGGGCGAGCAGCCCCGGGCCTGGAGGCCCGGGGCGAGCAGCCCCGGGCCTGGAGGCCCGGGGCGAGCAGCCCCGGGCCTGGAGGCCCGGGGCGAGCGGGGCACTTCCCATTCTGGGTCTCCAATGCCTCGGACCTTTGCGGGGAATCTCTGCACTGAGTCCCCAGGGTCTGGAGGCTGTTTCGGGTCCTGTGAACCCTTTCTCTCAGGTACAGGGAGCGGCTTCACCCACGGTGAGACAAGGTAATGACTCAGGGCTTGGATGCCGTGTCTCGTAGCAGGTTTTTGGGATTCTGTGTTTCCCTACTCTCGGACCTAACCCCGGCATTTCTGGGCCGAGAGGAAGGGTTTGTTTCCTTTTCGGAGTCAGGCATCTGTCTCCTTGGGATTTTGTGCTCGCTGCATAGCCCCTGGAGGGGCTGCTTGGGATTCTGTGTCTCCCACTTCTCCAACATTCCCCGTAAGGTTCTCAGCTTAGACCCCATGGACTGGAGGCTGTGTGGGATACTCTGACCCGTTCCTCTCGGGTACAGGCAGAGGCTTCAGGCATGATTAGCCATGGTAAGAGACAGCCCCGGGCGAGGAGGCCCGGGGCGAGCAGCCCCGGGCGAGGAGGCCCGGGGCGAGCAGCCCCGGGCGAGGAGGCCCGGGGCGAGCAGCCCCGGGCGAGGAGGCCCGGGGCGAGCAGCCCCGGGCGAGGAGGCCCGGGGCGAGCAGCCCCGGGCGAGGAGGCCCGGGGCGAGCAGCCCCGGGCGAGGAGGCCCGGGGCGAGCAACCCCGGGCGAGGAGGCCCGGGGCGAGCATCCCCGGGCCTTGAGGCCCGGGGCGAGCAGCCCCGGGCCTGGAGGCCCGGGGCGAGCAGCCCCGGGCCTGGAGGCCCGGGGCGAGCAGCCCCGGGCGAGGAGGCCCGGGGCGAGCAGCCCCGGGCGAGGAGGCCCGGGGCGAGCAGCCCCGGGCGAGGAGGCCCGGGGCGAGCAGCCCCGGGCCTGGAGGCCCGGGGCGAGCAGCCCCGGGCCTGGAGGCCCGGGGCGAGCAGCCCCGGGCCTGGAGGCCCGGGGCGAGCAGCCCCGGGCCTGGAGGCCCGGGGCGAGCAGCCCCGGGCGAGGAGGCCCGGGGCGAGCAGCCCCGGGCGAGGAGGCCCGGGGCGAGCAGCCCCGGGCGAGGAGGCCCGGGGCGAGCAGCCCCGGGCGAGGAGGCCCGGGGCGAGCATCCCCGGGCCTGGAGGCCCGGGGCGAGCAGCCCCGGGCCTGGAGGCCCGGGGCGAGCAGCCCCGGGCCTGGAGGCCCGGGGCGAGCAGCCCCGGGCCTGGAGGCCCGGGGCGAGCAGCCCCGGGCGAGGAGGCCCGGGGCGAGCAGCCCCGGGCGAGGAGGCCCGGGGCGAGCAGCCCCGGGCGAGGAGGCCCGGGGCGAGCAGCCCCGGGCCTGGAGGCCCGGGGCGAGCAGCCCCGGGCCTGGAGGCCCGGGGCGAGCAGCCCCGGGCCTGGAGGCCCGGGGCGAGCAGCCCCGGGCCTGGAGGCCCGGGGCGAGCAGCCCCGGGCCTGGAGGCCCGGGGCGAGCAGCCCCGGGCCTGGAGGCCCGGGGCGAGCAGCCCCGGGCCTGGAGGCCCGGGGCGAGCAGCCCCGGGCCTGGAGGCCCGGGGCGAGCAGCCCCGGGCCTGGAGGCCCGGGGCGAGCAGCCCCGGGCCTGGAGGCCCGGGGCGAGCAGCCCCGGGCCTGGAGGCCCGGGGCGAGCAGCCCCGGGCCTGGAGGCCCGGGGCGAGCAGCCCCGGGCCTGGAGGCCCGGGGCGAGCAGCCCCGGGCCTGGAGGCCCGGGGCGAGCAGCCCCGGGCCTGGAGGCCCGGGGCGAGCAGCCCCGGGCCTGGAGGCCCGGGGCGAGCGGGGCACTTCCCTTTCTGGGTCTCCAATGCCTCGGACCTTTGCGGGGAATCTCTGTACTGAGTCCCCAGGGTCTGGAGGCTGTTTCGGGTCCTGTGAACCCTTTCTCTCAGGTACAGGGAGCGGCTTCACCCACGGTGAGCCAAGGTAATGACTCAGGGCTTGGATGCCGTGTCTCGTAGCAGGTGTTTGGGATTCTGTGTTTCCCTACTCTCGGACCTAACCCCGGCATTTCTGGGCCGAGAGGAAGGGTTTGTTTCCTTTTCGGAGTCAGGCATCTGTCTCCTTGGGATTTTGTGCTCGCTGCATAGCCCCTGGAGGGGCTGCTTGGGATTCTGTGTCTCCCACTTCTCCAACATTCCCCGTAAGGTTCTCAGCTTAGACCCCATGGACTGGAGGCTGTGTGGGATACTCTGACCCGTTCCTCTCGGGTACAGGCAGAGGCTTCAGGCATGATTAGCCATGGTAAGAGACAGCCCCGGGCGAGGAGGCCCGGGGCGAGCAGCCCCGGGCGAGGAGGCCCGGGGCGAGCAGCCCCGGGCGAGGAGGCCCGGGGCGAGCAGCCCCGGGCGAGGAGGCCCGGGGCGAGCAGCCCCGGGCGAGGAGGCCCGGGGCGAGCAGCCCCGGGCGAGGAGGCCCGGGGCGAGCAGCCCCGGGCCTGGAGGCCCGGGGCGAGCAGCCCCGGGCCTGGAGGCCCGGGGCGAGCAGCCCCGGGCGAGGAGGCCCGGGGCGAGCAGCCCCGGGACTGGAGGCCCGGGGCGAGCAGCCCCGGGCCTGGAGGCCCGGGGCGAGCAGCCCCGGGCCTGGAGGCCCGGGGCGAGCAGCCCCGGGCGAGGAGGCCCGGGGCGAGCAGCCCCGGGCGAGGAGGCCCGGGGCGAGCAGCCCCGGGCGAGGAGGCCCGGGGCGAGCAGCCCCGGGCGAGGAGGCCCGGGGCGAGCAGCCCCGGGCGAGGAGGCCCGGGGCGAGCAGCCCCGGGCGAGGAGGCCTGGGGCGAGCAGCCCCGGGCCTGGAGGCCCGGGGCGAGCAGCCCCGGGCGAGGAGGCCCGGGGCGAGCAGCCCCGGGCCTGGAGGCCCGGGGCGAGCAGCCCCGGGCGAGGAGGCCCGGGGCGAGCAGCCCCGGGCGAGGAGGCCCGGGGCGAGCAGCCCCGGGCCTGGAGGCCCGGGGCGAGCAGCCCCGGGCGAGGAGGCCCGGGGCGAGCAGCCCCGGGCGAGGAGGCCCGGGGCGAGCAGCCCCGGGCCTGGAGGCCCGGGGCGAGCAGCCCCGGGCCTGGAGGCCCGGGGCGAGCAGCCCCGGGCGAGGAGGCCCGGGGCGAGCAGCCCCGGGCGAGGAGGCCCGGGGCGAGCAGCCCCGGGCCTGGAGGCCCGGGGCGAGCAGCCCCGGGCCTGGAGGCCCGGGGCGAGCAGCCCCGGGCCTGGAGGCCCGGGGCGAGCAGCCCCGGGCCTGGAGGCCCGGGGCGAGCAGCCCCGGGCCTGGAGGCCCGGGGCGAGCAGCCCCGGGCCTGGAGGCCCGGGGCGAGCAGCCCCGGGCCTGGAGGCCCGGGGCGAGCAGCCCCGGGCCTGGAGGCCCGGGGCGAGCAGCCCCGGGCCTGGAGGCCCGGGGCGAGCAGCCCCGGGCCTGGAGGCCCGGGGCGAGCAGCCCCGGGCCTGGAGGCCCGGGGCGAGCAGCCCCGGGCCTGGAGGCCCGGGGCGAGCAGCCCCGGGCCTGGAGGCCCGGGGCGAGCAGCCCCGGGCCTGGAGGCCCGGGGCGAGCAGCCCCGGGCCTGGAGGCCCGGGGCGAGCAGCCCCGGGCCTGGAGGCCCGGGGCGAGCAGCCCCGGGCCTGGAGGCCCGGGGCGAGCAGCCCCGGGCCTGGAGGCCCGGGGCGAGCAGCCCCGGGCCTGGAGGCCCGGGGCGAGCGGGGCACTTCCCTTTCTGGGTCTCCAATGCCTCGGACCTTTGCGGGGAATCTCTGTACTGAGTCCCCAGGGTCTGGAGGCTGTTTCGGGTCCTGTGAACCCTTTCTCTCAGGTACAGGGAGCGGCTTCACCCACGGTGAGCCAAGGTAATGACTCAGGGCTTGGATGCCGTGTCTCGTAGCAGGTGTTTGGGATTCTGTGTTTCCCTACTCTCGGACCTAACCCCGGCATTTCTGGGCCGAGAGGAAGGGTTTGTTTCCTTTTCGGAGTCAGGCATCTGTCTCCTTGGGATTTTGTGCTCGCTGCATAGCCCCTGGAGGGGCTGCTTGGGATTCTGTGTCTCCCACTTCTCCAACATTCCCCGTAAGGTTCTCAGCTTAGACCCCATGGACTGGAGGCTGTGTGGGATACTCTGACCCGTTCCTCTCGGGTACAGGCAGAGGCTTCAGGCATGATTAGCAATGGTAAGAGACAGCCCCGGGCGAGGAGGCCCGGGGCGAGCAGCCCCGGGCGAGGAGGCCCGGGGCGAGCAGCCCCGGGCGAGGAGGCCCGGGGCGAGCAGCCCCGGGCGAGGAGGCCCGGGGCGAGCAGCCCCGGGCGAGGAGGCCCGGGGCGAGCAGCCCCGGGCCTGGAGGCCCGGGGCGAGCAGCCCCGGGCCTGGAGGCCCGGGGCGAGCAGCCCCGGGCCTGGAGGCCCGGGGCGAGCAGCCCCGGGCCTGGAGGCCCGGGGCGAGCAGCCCCGGGCCTGGAGGCCCGGGGCGAGCAGCCCCGGGCCTGGAGGCCCGGGGCGAGCAGCCCCGGGCCTGGAGGCCCGGGGCGAGCAGCCCCGGGCCTGGAGGCCCGGGGCGAGCAGCCCCGGGCCTGGAGGCCCGGGGCGAGCAGCCCCGGGCCTGGAGGCCCGGGGCGAGCAGCCCCGGGCCTGGAGGCCCGGGGCGAGCGGGGCACTTCCCATTCTGGGTCTCCAATGCCTCGGACCTTTGCGGGGAATCTCTGCACTGAGTCCCCAGGGTCTGGAGGCTGTTTCGGGTCCTGTGAACCCTTTCTCTCAGGTACAGGGAGCGGCTTCACCCACGGTGAGACAAGGTAATGACGCAGGGCTTGGATGCCGTGTCTCGTAGCAGGTTTTTGGGATTCTGTGTTTCCCTACTCTCGGACCTAACCCCGGCATTTCTGGGCCGAGAGGAAGGGTTTGTTTCCTTTTCGGAGTCAGGCATCTGTCTCCTTGGGATTTTGTGCTCGCTGCATAGCCCCTGGAGGGGCTGCTTGGGATTCTGTGTCTCCCACTTCTCCAACATTCCCCGTAAGGTTCTCAGCTTAGACCCCATGGACTGGAGGCTGTGTGGGATACTCTGACCCGTTCCTCTCGGGTACAGGCAGAGGCTTCAGGCATGATTAGCCATGGTAAGAGACAGCCCCGGGCGAGGAGGCCCGGGGCGAGCAGCCCCGGGCGAGGAGGCCCGGGGCGAGCAGCCCCGGGCGAGGAGGCCCGGGGCGAGCAGCCCCGGGCGAGGAGGCCCGGGGCGAGCAGCCCCGGGCGAGGAGGCCCGGGGCGAGCAGCCCCGGGCGAGGAGGCCCGGGGCGAGCAGCCCCGGGCGAGGAGGCCCGGGGCGAGCAGCCCCGGGCGAGGAGGCCCGGGGCGAGCAGCCCCGGGCGAGGAGGCCCGGGGCGAGCAGCCCCGGGCGAGGAGGCCCGGGGCGAGCAGCCCCGGGCGAGGAGGCCCGGGGCGAGCAGCCCCGGGCGAGGAGGCCCGGGGCGAGCAGCCCCGGGCGAGGAGGCCCGGGGCGAGCAGCCCCGGGCCTGGAGGCCCGGGGCGAGCAGCCCCGGGCCTGGAGGCCCGGGGCGAGCAGCCCCGGGCCTGGAGGCCCGGGGCGAGCAGCCCCGGGCGAGGAGGCCCGGGGCGAGCAGCCCCGGGCGAGGAGGCCCGGGGCGAGCAGCCCCGGGCGAGGAGGCCCGGGGCGAGCAGCCCCGGGCGAGGAGGCCCGGGGCGAGCAGCCCCGGGCGAGGAGGCCCGGGGCGAGCAGCCCCGGGCGAGGAGGCCCGGGGCGAGCAGCCCCGGGCGAGGAGGCCCGGGGCGAGCAGCCCCGGGCCTGGAGGCCCGGGGCGAGCAGCCCCGGGCCTGGAGGCCCGGGGCGAGCAGCCCCGGGCCTGGAGGCCCGGGGCGAGCAGCCCCGGGCCTGGAGGCCCGGGGCGAGCAGCCCCGGGCCTGGAGGCCCGGGGCGAGCAGCCCCGGGCCTGGAGGCCCGGGGCGAGCAGCCCCGGGCCTGGAGGCCCGGGGCGAGCAGCCCCGGGCCTGGAGGCCCGGGGCGAGCAGCCCCGGGCCTGGAGGCCCGGGGCGAGCAGCCCCGGGCCTGGAGGCCCGGGGCGAGCAGCCCCGGGCCTGGAGGCCCGGGGCGAGCAGCCCCGGGCCTGGAGGCCCGGGGCGAGCAGCCCCGGGCCTGGAGGCCCGGGGCGAGCAGCCCCGGGCCTGGAGGCCCGGGGCGAGCAGCCCCGGGCCTGGAGGCCCGGGGCGAGCAGCCCCGGGCCTGGAGGCCCGGGGCGAGCAGCCCCGGGCCTGGAGGCCCGGGGCGAGCAGCCCCGGGCCTGGAGGCCCGGGGCGAGCAGCCCCGGGCCTGGAGGCCCGGGGCGAGCAGCCCCGGGCCTGGAGGCCCGGGGCGAGCAGCCCCGGGCCTGGAGGCCCGGGGCGAGCAGCCCCGGGCCTGGAGGCCCGGGGCGAGCAGCCCCGGGCCTGGAGGCCCGGGGCGAGCAGCCCCGGGCCTGGAGGCCCGGGGCGAGCAGCCCCGGGCCTGGAGGCCCGGGGCGAGCAGCCCCGGGCCTGGAGGCCCGGGGCGAGCAGCCCCGGGCCTGGAGGCCCGGGGCGAGCAGCCCCGGGCCTGGAGGCCCGGGGCGAGCAGCCCCGGGCCTGGAGGCCCGGGTCGAGCGGGGCACTTCCCATTCTGGGTCTCCAATGCCTCGGACCTTTGCGGGGAATCTCTGCACTGAGTCCCCAGGGTCTGGAGGCTGTTTCGGGTCCTGTGAACCCTTTCTCTCAGGTACAGGGAGCGGCTTCACCCACGGTGAGACAAGGTAATGACTCAGGGCTTGGATGCCGTGTCTCGTAGCAGGTTTTTGGGATTCTGTGTTTCCCTACTCTCGGACCTAACCCCGGCATTTCTGGGCCGAGAGGAAGGGTTTGTTTCCTTTTCGGAGTCAGGCATCTGTCTCCTTGGGATTTTGTGCTCGCTGCATAGCCCCTGGAGGGGCTGCTTGGGATTCTGTGTCTCCCACTTCTCCAACATTCCCCGTAAGGTTCTCAGCTTAGACCCCATGGACTGGAGGCTGTGTGGGATACTCTGACCCGTTCCTCTCGGGTACAGGCAGAGGCTTCAGGCATGATTAGCCATGGTAAGAGACAGCCCCGGGCGAGGAGGCCCGGGGCGAGCAGCCCCGGGCGAGGAGGCCCGGGGCGAGCAGCCCCGGGCGAGGAGGCCCGGGGCGAGCAGCCCCGGGCGAGGAGGCCCGGGGCGAGCAGCCCCGGGCGAGGAGGCCCGGGGCGAGCAGCCCCGGGCGAGGAGGCCCGGGGCGAGCAGCCCCGGGCCTGGAGGCCCGGGGCGAGCAGCCCCGGGCCTGGAGGCCCGGGGCGAGCAGCCCCGGGCGAGGAGGCCCGGGGCGAGCAGCCCCGGGACTGGAGGCCCGGGGCGAGCAGCCCCGGGCGAGGAGGCCCGGGGCGAGCAGCCCCGGGCGAGGAGGCCCGGGGCGAGCAGCCCCGGGCGAGGAGGCCCGGGGCGAGCAGCCCCGGGCGAGGAGGCCCGGGGCGAGCAGCCCCGGGCGAGGAGGCCCGGGGCGAGCAGCCCCGGGCGAGGAGGCCCGGGGCGAGCAGCCCCGGGCGAGGAGGCCCGGGGCGAGCAGCCCCGGGCGAGGAGGCCCGGGGCGAGCAGCCCCGGGCGAGGAGGCCCGGGGCGAGCAGCCCCGGGCGAGGAGGCCCGGGGCGAGCAGCCCCGGGCGAGGAGGCCCGGGGCGAGCAGCCCCGGGCGAGGAGGCCCGGGGCGAGCAGCCCCGGGCGAGGAGGCCCGGGGCGAGCAGCCCCGGGCGAGGAGGCCCGGGGCGAGCAGCCCCGGGCGAGGAGGCCCGGGGCGAGCAGCCCCGGGCGAGGAGGCCCGGGGCGAGCAGCCCCGGGCGAGGAGGCCCGGGGCGAGCAGCCCCGGGCGAGGAGGCCCGGGGCGAGCAGCCCCGGGCCTGGAGGCCCGGGGCGAGCAGCCCCGGGCGAGGAGGCCCGGGGCGAGCAGCCCCGGGCCTGGAGGCCCGGGGCGAGCAGCCCCGGGCCTGGAGGCCCGGGGCGAGCAGCCCCGGGCCTGGAGGCCCGGGGCGAGCAGCCCCGGGCGAGGAGGCCCGGGGCGAGCAGCCCCGGGCGAGGAGGCCCGGGGCGAGCAGCCCCGGGCGAGGAGGCCCGGGGCGAGCAGCCCCGGGCGAGGAGGCCCGGGGCGAGCAGCCCCGGGCGAGGAGGCCCGGGGCGAGCAGCCCCGGGCCTGGAGGCCCGGGGCGAGCAGCCCCGGGCGAGGAGGCCCGGGGCGAGCAGCCCCGGGCGAGGAGGCCCGGGGCGAGCAGCCCCGGGCGAGGAGGCCCGGGGCGAGCAGCCCCGGGCGAGGAGGCCCGGGGCGAGCAGCCCCGGGCCTGGAGGCCCGGGGCGAGCAGCCCCGGGCGAGGAGGCCCGGGGCGAGCAGCCCCGGGCGAGGAGGCCCGGGGCGAGCAGCCCCGGGCCTGGAGGCCCGGGGCGAGCAGCCCCGGGCGAGGAGGCCCGGGGCGAGCAGCCCCGGGCGAGGAGGCCCGGGGCGAGCAGCCCCGGGCCTGGAGGCCCGGGGCGAGCAGCCCCGGGCCTGGAGGCCCGGGGCGAGCAGCCCCGGGCCTGGAGGCCCGGGGCGAGCAGCCCCGGGCCTGGAGGCCCGGGGCGAGCAGCCCCGGGCCTGGAGGCCCGGGGCGAGCAGCCCCGGGCCTGGAGGCCCGGGGCGAGCAGCCCCGGGCCTGGAGGCCCGGGGCGAGCAGCCCCGGGCCTGGAGGCCCGGGGCGAGCAGCCCCGGGCCTGGAGGCCCGGGGCGAGCAGCCCCGGGCCTGGAGGCCCGGGGCGAGCAGCCCCGGGCCTGGAGGCCCGGGGCGAGCAGCCCCGGGCCTGGAGGCCCGGGGCGAGCAGCCCCGGGCCTGGAGGCCCGGGGCGAGCAGCCCCGGGCCTGGAGGCCCGGGGCGAGCAGCCCCGGGCCTGGAGGCCCGGGGCGAGCAGCCCCGGGCCTGGAGGCCCGGGGCGAGCAGCCCCGGGCCTGGAGGCCCGGGGCGAGCAGCCCCGGGCCTGGAGGCCCGGGGCGAGCGGGGCACTTCCCATTCTGGGTCTCCAATGCCTCGGACCTTTGCGGGGAATCTCTGCACTGAGTCCCCAGGGTCTGGAGGCTGTTTCGGGTCCTGTGAACCCTTTCTCTCAGGTACAGGGAGCGGCTTCACCCACGGTGAGACAAGGTAATGACGCAGGGCTTGGATGCCGTGTCTCGTAGCAGGTTTTTGGGATTCTGTGTTTCCCTACTCTCGGACCTAACCCCGGCATTTCTGGGCCGAGAGGAAGGGTTTGTTTCCTTTTCGGAGTCAGGCATCTGTCTCCTTGGGATTTTGTGCTCGCTGCATAGCCCCTGGAGGGGCTGCTTGGGATTCTGTGTCTCCCACTTCTCCAACATTCCCCGTAAGGTTCTCAGCTTAGACCCCATGGACTGGAGGCTGTGTGGGATACTCTGACCCGTTCCTCTCGGGTACAGGCAGAGGCTTCAGGCATGATTAGCCATGGTAAGAGACAGCCCCGGGCGAGGAGGCCCGGGGCGAGCAGCCCCGGGCGAGGAGGCCCGGGGCGAGCAGCCCCGGGCGAGGAGGCCCGGGGCGAGCAGCCCCGGGCGAGGAGGCCCGGGGCGAGCAGCCCCGGGCGAGGAGGCCCGGGGCGAGCAGCCCCGGGCGAGGAGGCCCGGGGCGAGCAGCCCCGGGCGAGGAGGCCCGGGGCGAGCAGCCCCGGGCGAGGAGGCCCGGGGCGAGCAGCCCCGGGCGAGGAGGCCCGGGGCGAGCAGCCCCGGGCGAGGAGGCCCGGGGCGAGCAGCCCCGGGCGAGGAGGCCCGGGGCGAGCAGCCCCGGGCGAGGAGGCCCGGGGCGAGCAGCCCCGGGCGAGGAGGCCCGGGGCGAGCAGCCCCGGGCCTGGAGGCCCGGGGCGAGCAGCCCCGGGCCTGGAGGCCCGGGGCGAGCAGCCCCGGGCCTGGAGGCCCGGGGCGAGCAGCCCCGGGCCTGGAGGCCCGGGGCGAGCAGCCCCGGGCGAGGAGGCCCGGGGCGAGCAGCCCCGGGCGAGGAGGCCCGGGGCGAGCAGCCCCGGGCGAGGAGGCCCGGGGCGAGCAGCCCCGGGCGAGGAGGCCCGGGGCGAGCAGCCCCGGGCGAGGAGGCCCGGGGCGAGCAGCCCCGGGCGAGGAGGCCCGGGGCGAGCAGCCCCGGGCCTGGAGGCCCGGGGCGAGCAGCCCCGGGCGAGGAGGCCCGGGGCGAGCAGCCCCGGGCCTGGAGGCCCGGGGCGAGCAGCCCCGGGCGAGGAGGCCCGGGGCGAGCAGCCCCGGGCGAGGAGGCCCGGGGCGAGCAGCCCCGGGCGAGGAGGCCCGGGGCGAGCAGCCCCGGGCGAGGAGGCCCGGGGCGAGCAGCCCCGGGCGAGGAGGCCCGGGGCGAGCAGCCCCGGGCGAGGAGGCCCGGGGCGAGCAGCCCCGGGCCTGGAGGCCCGGGGCGAGCAGCCCCGGGCGAGGAGGCCCGGGGCGAGCAGCCCCGGGCGAGGAGGCCCGGGGCGAGCAGCCCCGGGCCTGGAGGCCCGGGGCGAGCAGCCCCGGGCCTGGAGGCCCGGGGCGAGCAGCCCCGGGCCTGGAGGCCCGGGGCGAGCTGCCCCGGGCCTGGAGGCCCGGGGCGAGCTGCCCCGGGCCTGGAGGCCCGGGGCGAGCAGCCCCGGGCCTGGAGGCCCGGGGCGAGCAGCCCCGGGCCTGGAGGCCCGGGGCGAGCAGCCCCGGGCCTGGAGGCCCGGGGCGAGCAGCCCCGGGCCTGGAGGCCCGGGGCGAGCAGCCCCGGGCCTGGAGGCCCGGGGCGAGCAGCCCCGGGCCTGGAGGCCCGGGGCGAGCAGCCCCGGGCCTGGAGGCCCGGGGCGAGCAGCCCCGGGCCTGGAGGCCCGGGGCGAGCAGCCCCGGGCCTGGAGGCCCGGGGCGAGCAGCCCCGGGCCTGGAGGCCCGGGGCGAGCAGCCCCGGGCCTGGAGGCCCGGGGCGAGCAGCCCCGGGCCTGGAGGCCCGGGGCGAGCAGCCCCGGGCCTGGAGGCCCGGGGCGAGCAGCCCCGGGCCTGGAGGCCCGGGGCGAGCAGCCCCGGGCCTGGAGGCCCGGGGCGAGCAGCCCCGGGCCTGGAGGCCCGGGGCGAGCAGCCCCGGGCCTGGAGGCCCGGGGCGAGCAGCCCCGGGCCTGGAGGCCCGGGGCGAGCAGCCCCGGGCCTGGAGGCCCGGGGCGAGCAGCCCCGGGCCTGGAGGCCCGGGGCGAGCAGCCCCGGGCCTGGAGGCCCGGGGCGAGCAGCCCCGGGCCTGGAGGCCCGGGGCGAGCAGCCCCGGGCCTGGAGGCCCGGGGCGAGCAGCCCCGGGCCTGGAGGCCCGGGGCGAGCAGCCCCGGGCCTGGAGGCCCGGGGCGAGCAGCCCCGGGCCTGGAGGCCCGGGGCGAGCAGCCCCGGGCCTGGAGGCCCGGGGCGAGCAGCCCCGGGCCTGGAGGCCCGGGGCGAGCAGCCCCGGGCCTGGAGGCCCGGGGCGAGCAGCCCCGGGCCTGGAGGCCCGGGGCGAGCAGCCCCGGGCCTGGAGGCCCGGGGCGAGCAGCCCCGGGCCTGGAGGCCCGGGGCGAGCAGCCCCGGGCCTGGAGGCCCGGGGCGAGCAGCCCCGGGCCTGGAGGCCCGGGGCGAGCGGGGCACTTCCCATTCTGGGTCTCCAATGCCTCGGACCTTTGCGGGGAATCTCTGCACTGAGTCCCCAGGGTCTGGAGGCTGTTTCGGGTCCTGTGAACCCTTTCTCTCAGGTACAGGGAGCGGCTTCACCCACGGTGAGACAAGGTAATGACTCAGGGCTTGGATGCCGTGTCTCGTAGCAGGTTTTTGGGATTCTGTGTTTCCCTACTCTCGGACCTAACCCCGGCATTTCTGGGCCGAGAGGAAGGGTTTGTTTCCTTTTCGGAGTCAGGCATCTGTCTCCTTGGGATTTTGTGCTCGCTGCATAGCCCCTGGAGGGGCTGCTTGGGATTCTGTGTCTCCCACTTCTCCAACATTCCCCGTAAGGTTCTCAGCTTAGACCCCATGGACTGGAGGCTGTGTGGGATACTCTGACCCGTTCCTCTCGGGTACAGGCAGAGGCTTCAGGCATGATTAGCCATGGTAAGAGACAGCCCCGGGCGAGGAGGCCCGGGGCGAGCAGCCCCGGGCGAGGAGGCCCGGGGCGAGCAGCCCCGGGCGAGGAGGCCCGGGGCGAGCAGCCCCGGGCGAGGAGGCCCGGGGCGAGCAGCCCCGGGCGAGGAGGCCCGGGGCGAGCAGCCCCGGGCGAGGAGGCCCGGGGCGAGCAGCCCCGGGCGAGGAGGCCCGGGGCGAGCAGCCCCGGGCCTGGAGGCCCGGGGCGAGCAGCCCCGGGCGAGGAGGCCCGGGGCGAGCAGCCCCGGGCCTGGAGGCCCGGGGCGAGCAGCCCCGGGCCTGGAGGCCCGGGGCGAGCAGCCCCGGGCGAGGAGGCCCGGGGCGAGCAGCCCCGGGCGAGGAGGCCCGGGGCGAGCAGCCCCGGGCGAGGAGGCCCGGGGCGAGCAGCCCCGGGCGAGGAGGCCCGGGGCGAGCAGCCCCGGGCGAGGAGGCCCGGGGCGAGCAGCCCCGGGCCTGGAGGCCCGGGGCGAGCAGCCCCGGGCGAGGAGGCCCGGGGCGAGCAGCCCCGGGCCTGGAGGCCCGGGGCGAGCAGCCCCGGGCCTGGAGGCCCGGGGCGAGCAGCCCCGGGCCTGGAGGCCCGGGGCGAGCAGCCCCGGGCCTGGAGGCCCGGGGCGAGCAGCCCCGGGCCTGGAGGCCCGGGGCGAGCAGCCCCGGGCCTGGAGGCCCGGGGCGAGCAGCCCCGGGCCTGGAGGCCCGGGGCGAGCAGCCCCGGGCCTGGAGGCCCGGGGCGAGCAGCCCCGGGCCTGGAGGCCCGGGGCGAGCAGCCCCGGGCCTGGAGGCCCGGGGCGAGCAGCCCCGGGCCTGGAGGCCCGGGGCGAGCAGCCCCGGGCCTGGAGGCCCGGGGCGAGCAGCCCCGGGCCTGGAGGCCCGGGGCGAGCAGCCCCGGGCCTGGAGGCCCGGGGCGAGCAGCCCCGGGCCTGGAGGCCCGGGGCGAGCAGCCCCGGGCCTGGAGGCCCGGGGCGAGCAGCCCCGGGCCTGGAGGCCCGGGGCGAGCAGCCCCGGGCCTGGAGGCCCGGGGCGAGCAGCCCCGGGCCTGGAGGCCCGGGGCGAGCAGCCCCGGGCCTGGAGGCCCGGGGCGAGCAGCCCCGGGCCTGGAGGCCCGGGGCGAGCAGCCCCGGGCCTGGAGGCCCGGGGCGAGCGGGGCACTTCCCATTCTGGGTCTCCAATGCCTCGGACCTTTGCGGGGAATCTCTGCACTGAGTCCCCAGGGTCTGGAGGCTGTTTCGGGTCCTGTGAACCCTTTCTCTCAGGTACAGGGAGCGGCTTCACCCACGGTGAGACAAGGTAATGACTCAGGGCTTGGATGCCGTGTCTCGTAGCAGGTTTTTGGGATTCTGTGTTTCCCTACTCTCGGACCTAACCCCGGCATTTCTGGGCCGAGAGGAAGGGTTTGTTTCCTTTTCGGAGTCAGGCATCTGTCTCCTTGGGATTTTGTGCTCGCTGCATAGCCCCTGGAGGGGCTGCTTGGGATTCTGTGTCTCCCACTTCTCCAACATTCCCCGTAAGGTTCTCAGCTTAGACCCCATGGACTGGAGGCTGTGTGGGATACTCTGACCCGTTCCTCTCGGGTACAGGCAGAGGCTTCAGGCATGATTAGCCATGGTAAGAGACAGCCCCGGGCGAGGAGGCCCGGGGCGAGCAGCCCCGGGCGAGGAGGCCCGGGGCGAGCAGCCCCGGGCGAGGAGGCCCGGGGCGAGCAGCCCCGGGCGAGGAGGCCCGGGGCGAGCAGCCCCGGGCGAGGAGGCCCGGGGCGAGCAGCCCCGGGCGAGGAGGCCCGGGGCGAGCAGCCCCGGGCGAGGAGGCCCGGGGCGAGCAGCCCCGGGCGAGGAGGCCCGGGGCGAGCAGCCCCGGGCGAGGAGGCCCGGGGCGAGCAGCCCCGGGCGAGGAGGCCCGGGGCGAGCAGCCCCGGGCGAGGAGGCCCGGGGCGAGCAGCCCCGGGCGAGGAGGCCCGGGGCGAGCAGCCCCGGGCCTGGAGGCCCGGGGCGAGCAGCCCCGGGCCTGGAGGCCCGGGGCGAGCAGCCCCGGGCCTGGAGGCCCGGGGCGAGCAGCCCCGGGCGAGGAGGCCCGGGGCGAGCAGCCCCGGGCGAGGAGGCCCGGGGCGAGCAGCCCCGGGCGAGGAGGCCCGGGGCGAGCAGCCCCGGGCGAGGAGGCCCGGGGCGAGCAGCCCCGGGCGAGGAGGCCCGGGGCGAGCAGCCCCGGGCGAGGAGGCCCGGGGCGAGCAGCCCCGGGCGAGGAGGCCCGGGGCGAGCAGCCCCGGGCGAGGAGGCCCGGGGCGAGCAGCCCCGGGCGAGGAGGCCCGGGGCGAGCAGCCCCGGGCCTGGAGGCCCGGGGCGAGCAGCCCCGGGCGAGGAGGCCCGGGGCGAGCAGCCCCGGGCGAGGAGGCCCGGGGCGAGCAGCCCCGGGCGAGGAGGCCCGGGGCGAGCAGCCCCGGGCGAGGAGGCCCGGGGCGAGCAGCCCCGGGCGAGGAGGCCCGGGGCGAGCAGCCCCGGGCCTGGAGGCCCGGGGCGAGCAGCCCCGGGCCTGGAGGCCCGGGGCGAGCTGCCCCGGGCCTGGAGGCCCGGGGCGAGCTGCCCCGGGCCTGGAGGCCCGGGGCGAGCTGCCCCGGGCCTGGAGGCCCGGGGCGAGCTGCCCCGGGCCTGGAGGCCCGGGGCGAGCAGCCCCGGGCCTGGAGGCCCGGGGCGAGCAGCCCCGGGCCTGGAGGCCCGGGGCGAGCAGCCCCGGGCCTGGAGGCCCGGGGCGAGCAGCCCCGGGCCTGGAGGCCCGGGGCGAGCAGCCCCGGGCCTGGAGGCCCGGGGCGAGCAGCCCCGGGCCTGGAGGCCCGGGGCGAGCAGCCCCGGGCCTGGAGGCCCGGGGCGAGCAGCCCCGGGCCTGGAGGCCCGGGGCGAGCAGCCCCGGGCCTGGAGGCCCGGGGCGAGCAGCCCCGGGCCTGGAGGCCCGGGGCGAGCAGCCCCGGGCCTGGAGGCCCGGGGCGAGCAGCCCCGGGCCTGGAGGCCCGGGGCGAGCAGCCCCGGGCCTGGAGGCCCGGGGCGAGCAGCCCCGGGCCTGGAGGCCCGGGGCGAGCAGCCCCGGGCCTGGAGGCCCGGGGCGAGCAGCCCCGGGCCTGGAGGCCCGGGGCGAGCAGCCCCGGGCCTGGAGGCCCGGGGCGAGCAGCCCCGGGCCTGGAGGCCCGGGGCGAGCAGCCCCGGGCCTGGAGGCCCGGGGCGAGCAGCCCCGGGCCTGGAGGCCCGGGGCGAGCAGCCCCGGGCCTGGAGGCCCGGGGCGAGCAGCCCCGGGCCTGGAGGCCCGGGGCGAGCAGCCCCGGGCCTGGAGGCCCGGGGCGAGCAGCCCCGGGCCTGGAGGCCCGGGGCGAGCAGCCCCGGGCCTGGAGGCCCGGGGCGAGCAGCCCCGGGCCTGGAGGCCCGGGGCGAGCAGCCCCGGGCCTGGAGGCCCGGGGCGAGCAGCCCCGGGCCTGGAGGCCCGGGGCGAGCAGCCCCGGGCCTGGAGGCCCGGGGCGAGCAGCCCCGGGCCTGGAGGCCCGGGGCGAGCAGCCCCGGGCCTGGAGGCCCGGGGCGAGCAGCCCCGGGCCTGGAGGCCCGGGGCGAGCAGCCCCGGGCCTGGAGGCCCGGGGCGAGCTGCCCCGGGCCTGGAGGCCCGGGGCGAGCAGCCCCGGGCCTGGAGGCCCGGGGCGAGCTGCCCCGGGCCTGGAGGCCCGGGGCGAGCAGCCCCGGGCCTGGAGGCCCGGGGCGAGCAGCCCCGGGCCTGGAGGCCCGGGGCGAGCAGCCCCGGGCCTGGAGGCCCGGGGCGAGCAGCCCCGGGCCTGGAGGCCCGGGGCGAGCAGCCCCGGGCCTGGAGGCCCGGGGCGAGCAGCCCCGGGCCTGGAGGCCCGGGGCGAGCAGCCCCGGGCCTGGAGGCCCGGGGCGAGCAGCCCCGGGCCTGGAGGCCCGGGGCGAGCAGCCCCGGGCCTGGAGGCCCGGGGCGAGCAGCCCCGGGCCTGGAGGCCCGGGGCGAGCAGCCCCGGGCCTGGAGGCCCGGGGCGAGCAGCCCCGGGCCTGGAGGCCCGGGGCGAGCAGCCCCGGGCCTGGAGGCCCGGGGCGAGCAGCCCCGGGCCTGGAGGCCCGGGGCGAGCAGCCCCGGGCCTGGAGGCCCGGGGCGAGCAGCCCCGGGCCTGGAGGCCCGGGGCGAGCAGCCCCGGGCCTGGAGGCCCGGGGCGAGCGGGGCACTTCCCATTCTGGGTCTCCAATGCCTCGGACCTTTGCGGGGAATCTCTGCACTGAGTCCCCAGGGTCTGGAGGCTGTTTCGGGTCCTGTGAACCCTTTCTCTCAGGTACAGGGAGCGGCTTCACCCACGGTGAGACAAGGTAATGACTCAGGGCTTGGATGCCGTGTCTCGTAGCAGGTTTTTGGGATTCTGTGTTTCCCTACTCTCGGACCTAACCCCGGCATTTCTGGGCCGAGAGGAAGGGTTTGTTTCCTTTTCGGAGTCAGGCATCTGTCTCCTTGGGATTTTGTGCTCGCTGCATAGCCCCTGGAGGGGCTGCTTGGGATTCTGTGTCTCCCACTTCTCCAACATTCCCCGTAAGGTTCTCAGCTTAGACCCCATGGACTGGAGGCTGTGTGGGATACTCTGACCCGTTCCTCTCGGGTACAGGCAGAGGCTTCAGGCATGATTAGCCATGGTAAGAGACAGCCCCGGGCGAGGAGGCCCGGGGCGAGCAGCCCCGGGCGAGGAGGCCCGGGGCGAGCAGCCCCGGGCGAGGAGGCCCGGGGCGAGCAGCCCCGGGCGAGGAGGCCCGGGGCGAGCAGCCCCGGGCGAGGAGGCCCGGGGCGAGCAGCCCCGGGCGAGGAGGCCCGGGGCGAGCAGCCCCGGGCGAGGAGGCCCGGGGCGAGCAGCCCCGGGCCTGGAGGCCCGGGGCGAGCAGCCCCGGGCCTGGAGGCCCGGGGCGAGCAGCCCCGGGCGAGGAGGCCCGGGGCGAGCAGCCCCGGGACTGGAGGCCCGGGGCGAGCAGCCCCGGGCCTGGAGGCCCGGGGCGAGCAGCCCCGGGCGAGGAGGCCCGGGGCGAGCAGCCCCGGGCGAGGAGGCCCGGGGCGAGCAGCCCCGGGCGAGGAGGCCCGGGGCGAGCAGCCCCGGGCGAGGAGGCCCGGGGCGAGCAGCCCCGGGCGAGGAGGCCCGGGGCGAGCAGCCCCGGGCGAGGAGGCCCGGGGCGAGCAGCCCCGGGCGAGGAGGCCCGGGGCGAGCAGCCCCGGGCCTGGAGGCCCGGGGCGAGCAGCCCCGGGCGAGGAGGCCCGGGGCGAGCAGCCCCGGGCCTGGAGGCCCGGGGCGAGCAGCCCCGGGCGAGGAGGCCCGGGGCGAGCAGCCCCGGGCGAGGAGGCCCGGGGCGAGCAGCCCCGGGCGAGGAGGCCCGGGGCGAGCAGCCCCGGGCGAGGAGGCCCGGGGCGAGCAGCCCCGGGCGAGGAGGCCCGGGGCGAGCAGCCCCGGGCGAGGAGGCCCGGGGCGAGCAGCCCCGGGCCTGGAGGCCCGGGGCGAGCAGCCCCGGGCGAGGAGGCCCGGGGCGAGCAGCCCCGGGCGAGGAGGCCCGGGGCGAGCAGCCCCGGGCCTGGAGGCCCGGGGCGAGCAGCCCCGGGCCTGGAGGCCCGGGGCGAGCAGCCCCGGGCCTGGAGGCCCGGGGCGAGCAGCCCCGGGCCTGGAGGCCCGGGGCGAGCAGCCCCGGGCCTGGAGGCCCGGGGCGAGCAGCCCCGGGCCTGGAGGCCCGGGGCGAGCAGCCCCGGGCCTGGAGGCCCGGGGCGAGCAGCCCCGGGCCTGGAGGCCCGGGGCGAGCAGCCCCGGGCCTGGAGGCCCGGGGCGAGCAGCCCCGGGCCTGGAGGCCCGGGGCGAGCAGCCCCGGGCCTGGAGGCCCGGGGCGAGCAGCCCCGGGCCTGGAGGCCCGGGGCGAGCAGCCCCGGGCCTGGAGGCCCGGGGCGAGCAGCCCCGGGCCTGGAGGCCCGGGGCGAGCAGCCCCGGGCCTGGAGGCCCGGGGCGAGCAGCCCCGGGCCTGGAGGCCCGGGGCGAGCAGCCCCGGGCCTGGAGGCCCGGGGCGAGCAGCCCCGGGCCTGGAGGCCCGGGGCGAGCAGCCCCGGGCCTGGAGGCCCGGGGCGAGCAGCCCCGGGCCTGGAGGCCCGGGGCGAGCAGCCCCGGGCCTGGAGGCCCGGGGCGAGCGGGGCACTTCCCATTCTGGGTCTCCAATGCCTCGGACCTTTGCGGGGAATCTCTGCACTGAGTCCCCAGGGTCTGGAGGCTGTTTCGGGTCCTGTGAACCCTTTCTCTCAGGTACAGGGAGCGGCTTCACCCACGGTGAGACAAGGTAATGACTCAGGGCTTGGATGCCGTGTCTCGTAGCAGGTTTTTGGGATTCTGTGTTTCCCTACTCTCGGACCTAACCCCGGCATTTCTGGGCCGAGAGGAAGGGTTTGTTTCCTTTTCGGAGTCAGGCATCTGTCTCCTTGGGATTTTGTGCTCGCTGCATAGCCCCTGGAGGGGCTGCTTGGGATTCTGTGTCTCCCACTTCTCCAACATTCCCCGTAAGGTTCTCAGCTTAGACCCCATGGACTGGAGGCTGTGTGGGATACTCTGACCCGTTCCTCTCGGGTACAGGCAGAGGCTTCAGGCATGATTAGCCATGGTAAGAGACAGCCCCGGGCGAGGAGGCCCGGGGCGAGCAGCCCCGGGCGAGGAGGCCCGGGGCGAGCAGCCCCGGGCGAGGAGGCCCGGGGCGAGCAGCCCCGGGCGAGGAGGCCCGGGGCGAGCAGCCCCGGGCGAGGAGGCCCGGGGCGAGCAGCCCCGGGCGAGGAGGCCCGGGGCGAGCAGCCCCGGGCCTGGAGGCCCGGGGCGAGCAGCCCCGGGCGAGGAGGCCCGGGGCGAGCAGCCCCGGGCCTGGAGGCCCGGGGCGAGCAGCCCCGGGCCTGGAGGCCCGGGGCGAGCAGCCCCGGGCGAGGAGGCCCGGGGCGAGCAGCCCCGGGCGAGGAGGCCCGGGGCGAGCAGCCCCGGGCGAGGAGGCCCGGGGCGAGCAGCCCCGGGCGAGGAGGCCCGGGGCGAGCAGCCCCGGGCGAGGAGGCCCGGGGCGAGCAGCCCCGGGCGAGGAGGCCCGGGGCGAGCAGCCCCGGGCGAGGAGGCCCGGGGCGAGCAGCCCCGGGCCTGGAGGCCCGGGGCGAGCAGCCCCGGGCGAGGAGGCCCGGGGCGAGCAGCCCCGGGCCTGGAGGCCCGGGGCGAGCAGCCCCGGGCCTGGAGGCCCGGGGCGAGCAGCCCCGGGCCTGGAGGCCCGGGGCGAGCAGCCCCGGGCCTGGAGGCCCGGGGCGAGCAGCCCCGGGCCTGGAGGCCCGGGGCGAGCAGCCCCGGGCCTGGAGGCCCGGGGCGAGCAGCCCCGGGCCTGGAGGCCCGGGGCGAGCAGCCCCGGGCCTGGAGGCCCGGGGCGAGCAGCCCCGGGCCTGGAGGCCCGGGGCGAGCAGCCCCGGGCCTGGAGGCCCGGGGCGAGCAGCCCCGGGCCTGGAGGCCCGGGGCGAGCAGCCCCGGGCCTGGAGGCCCGGGGCGAGCAGCCCCGGGCCTGGAGGCCCGGGGCGAGCAGCCCCGGGCCTGGAGGCCCGGGGCGAGCAGCCCCGGGCCTGGAGGCCCGGGGCGAGCAGCCCCGGGCCTGGAGGCCCGGGGCGAGCAGCCCCGGGCCTGGAGGCCCGGGGCGAGCAGCCCCGGGCCTGGAGGCCCGGGGCGAGCAGCCCCGGGCCTGGAGGCCCGGGGCGAGCAGCCCCGGGCCTGGAGGCCCGGGGCGAGCAGCCCCGGGCCTGGAGGCCCGGGGCGAGCAGCCCCGGGCCTGGAGGCCCGGGGCGAGCAGCCCCGGGCCTGGAGGCCCGGGGCGAGCGGGGCACTTCCCATTCTGGGTCTCCAATGCCTCGGACCTTTGCGGGGAATCTCTGCACTGAGTCCCCAGGGTCTGGAGGCTGTTTCGGGTCCTGTGAACCCTCCACGGTGAGACAAGGTAATGACTCAGGGCTTGGATGCCGTGTCTCGTAGCAGGTTTTTGGGATTCTGTGTTTCCCTACTCTCGGACCTAACCCCGGCATTTCTGGGCCGAGAGGAAGGGTTTGTTTCCTTTTCGGAGTCAGGCATCTGTCTCCTTGGGATTTTGTGCTCGCTGCATAGCCCCTGGAGGGGCTGCTTGGGATTCTGTGTCTCCCACTTCTCCAACATTCCCCGTAAGGTTCTCAGCTTAGACCCCATGGACTGGAGGCTGTGTGGGATACTCTGACCCGTTCCTCTCGGGTACAGGCAGAGGCTTCAGGCATGATTAGCCATGGTAAGAGACAGCCCCGGGCGAGGAGGCCCGGGGCGAGCAGCCCCGGGCGAGGAGGCCCGGGGCGAGCAGCCCCGGGCGAGGAGGCCCGGGGCGAGCAGCCCCGGGCGAGGAGGCCCGGGGCGAGCAGCCCCGGGCGAGGAGGCCCGGGGCGAGCAGCCCCGGGCGAGGAGGCCCGGGGCGAGCAGCCCCGGGCGAGGAGGCCCGGGGCGAGCAGCCCCGGGCGAGGAGGCCCGGGGCGAGCAGCCCCGGGCCTGGAGGCCCGGGGCGAGCAGCCCCGGGCCTGGAGGCCCGGGGCGAGCAGCCCCGGGCGAGGAGGCCCGGGGCGAGCAGCCCCGGGCGAGGAGGCCCGGGGCGAGCAGCCCCGGGCCTGGAGGCCCGGGGCGAGCAGCCCCGGGCCTGGAGGCCCGGGGCGAGCAGCCCCGGGCCTGGAGGCCCGGGGCGAGCAGCCCCGGGCCTGGAGGCCCGGGGCGAGCAGCCCCGGGCCTGGAGGCCCGGGGCGAGCAGCCCCGGGCCTGGAGGCCCGGGGCGAGCAGCCCCGGGCCTGGAGGCCCGGGGCGAGCAGCCCCGGGCCTGGAGGCCCGGGGCGAGCAGCCCCGGGCGAGGAGGCCCGGGGCGAGCAGCCCCGGGCGAGGAGGCCCGGGGCGAGCAGCCCCGGGCGAGGAGGCCCGGGGCGAGCAGCCCCGGGCGAGGAGGCCCGGGGCGAGCAGCCCCGGGCGAGGAGGCCCGGGGCGAGCAGCCCCGGGCGAGGAGGCCCGGGGCGAGCATCCCCGGGCCTGGAGGCCCGGGGCGAGCAGCCCCGGGCCTGGAGGCCCGGGGCGAGCAGCCCCGGGCCTGGAGGCCCGGGGCGAGCAGCCCCGGGCCTGGAGGCCCGGGGCGAGCAGCCCCGGGCGAGGAGGCCCGGGGCGAGCAGCCCCGGGCGAGGAGGCCCGGGGCGAGCAGCCCCGGGCCTGGAGGCCCGGGGGCGAGCAGCCCCGGGCCTGGAGGCCCGGGGCGAGCAGCCCCGGGCCTGGAGGCCCGGGGCGAGCGGGGCACTTCCCATTCTGGGTCTCCAATGCCTCGGACCTTTGCGGGGAATCTCTGCACTGAGTCCCCAGGGTCTGGAGGCTGTTTCGGGTCCTGTGAACCCTTTCTCTCAGGTACAGGGAGCGGCTTCACCCACGGTGAGACAAGGTAATGACTCAGGGCTTGGATGCCGTGTCTCGTAGCAGGTTTTTGGGATTCTGTGTTTCCCTACTCTCGGACCTAACCCCGGCATTTCTGGGCCGAGAGGAAGGGTTTGTTTCCTTTTCGGAGTCAGGCATCTGTCTCCTTGGGATTTTGTGCTCGCTGCATAGCCCCTGGAGGGGCTGCTTGGGATTCTGTGTCTCCCACTTCTCCAACATTCCCCGTAAGGTTCTCAGCTTAGACCCCATGGACTGGAGGCTGTGTGGGATACTCTGACCCGTTCCTCTCGGGTACAGGCAGAGGCTTCAGGCATGATTAGCCATGGTAAGAGACAGCCCCGGGCGAGGAGGCCCGGGGCGAGCAGCCCCGGGCGAGGAGGCCCGGGGCGAGCAGCCCCGGGCGAGGAGGCCCGGGGCGAGCAGCCCCGGGCGAGGAGGCCCGGGGCGAGCAGCCCCGGGCGAGGAGGCCCGGGGCGAGCAGCCCCGGGCGAGGAGGCCCGGGGCGAGCAGCCCCGGGCGAGGAGGCCCGGGGCGAGCAGCCCCGGGCGAGGAGGCCCGGGGCGAGCAGCCCCGGGCGAGGAGGCCCGGGGCGAGCAGCCCCGGGCGAGGAGGCCCGGGGCGAGCAGCCCCGGGCCTGGAGGCCCGGGGCGAGCAGCCCCGGGCGAGGAGGCCCGGGGCGAGCAGCCCCGGGCGAGGAGGCCCGGGGCGAGCAGCCCCGGGCGAGGAGGCCCGGGGCGAGCAGCCCCGGGCGAGGAGGCCCGGGGCGAGCAGCCCCGGGCGAGGAGGCCCGGGGCGAGCAGCCCCGGGCGAGGAGGCCCGGGGCGAGCAGCCCCGGGCCTGGAGGCCCGGGGCGAGCAGCCCCGGGCGAGGAGGCCCGGGGCGAGCAGCCCCGGGCCTGGAGGCCCGGGGCGAGCAGCCCCGGGCCTGGAGGCCCGGGGCGAGCAGCCCCGGGCCTGGAGGCCCGGGGCGAGCAGCCCCGGGCCTGGAGGCCCGGGGCGAGCAGCCCCGGGCCTGGAGGCCCGGGGCGAGCAGCCCCGGGCCTGGAGGCCCGGGGCGAGCAGCCCCGGGCCTGGAGGCCCGGGGCGAGCAGCCCCGGGCCTGGAGGCCCGGGGCGAGCAGCCCCGGGCCTGGAGGCCCGGGGCGAGCAGCCCCGGGCCTGGAGGCCCGGGGCGAGCAGCCCCGGGCCTGGAGGCCCGGGGCGAGCAGCCCCGGGCCTGGAGGCCCGGGGCGAGCAGCCCCGGGCCTGGAGGCCCGGGGCGAGCAGCCCCGGGCCTGGAGGCCCGGGGGCGAGCAGCCCCGGGCCTGGAGGCCCGGGGCGAGCGGGGGCACTTCCCATTCTGGGTCTCCAATGCCTCGGACCTTTGCGGGGAATCTCTGCACTGAGTCCCCAGGGTCTGGAGGCTGTTTCGGGTCCTGTGAACCCTTTCTCTCAGGTACAGGGAGCGGCTTCACCCACGGTGAGACAAGGTAATGACTCAGGGCTTGGATGCCGTGTCTCGTAGCAGGTTTTTGGGATTCTGTGTTTCCCTACTCTCGGACCTAACCCCGGCATTTCTGGGCCGAGAGGAAGGGTTTGTTTCCTTTTCGGAGTCAGGCATCTGTCTCCTTGGGATTTTGTGCTCGCTGCATAGCCCCTGGAGGGGCTGCTTGGGATTCTGTGTCTCCCACTTCTCCAACATTCCCCGTAAGGTTCTCAGCTTAGACCCCATGGACTGGAGGCTGTGTGGGATACTCTGACCCGTTCCTCTCGGGTACAGGCAGAGGCTTCAGGCATGATTAGCCATGGTAAGAGACAGCCCCGGGCGAGGAGGCCCGGGGCGAGCAGCCCCGGGCGAGGAGGCCCGGGGCGAGCAGCCCCGGGCGAGGAGGCCCGGGGCGAGCAGCCCCGGGCGAGGAGGCCCGGGGCGAGCAGCCCCGGGCGAGGAGGCCCGGGGCGAGCAGCCCCGGGCGAGGAGGCCCGGGGCGAGCAGCCCCGGGCGAGGAGGCCCGGGGCGAGCAGCCCCGGGCCTGGAGGCCCGGGGCGAGCAGCCCCGGGCGAGGAGGCCCGGGGCGAGCAGCCCCGGGCCTGGAGGCCCGGGGCGAGCAGCCCCGGGCCTGGAGGCCCGGGGCGAGCAGCCCCGGGCGAGGAGGCCCGGGGCGAGCAGCCCCGGGCGAGGAGGCCCGGGGCGAGCAGCCCCGGGCGAGGAGGCCCGGGGCGAGCAGCCCCGGGCGAGGAGGCCCGGGGCGAGCAGCCCCGGGCGAGGAGGCCCGGGGCGAGCAGCCCCGGGCGAGGAGGCCCGGGGCGAGCAGCCCCGGGCGAGGAGGCCCGGGGCGAGCAGCCCCGGGCGAGGAGGCCCGGGGCGAGCAGCCCCGGGCGAGGAGGCCCGGGGCGAGCAGCCCCGGGCCTGGAGGCCCGGGGCGAGCAGCCCCGGGCCTGGAGGCCCGGGGCGAGCAGCCCCGGGCGAGGAGGCCCGGGGCGAGCAGCCCCGGGCGAGGAGGCCCGGGGCGAGCAGCCCCGGGCGAGGAGGCCCGGGGCGAGCAGCCCCGGGCGAGGAGGCCGGGGCGAGCAGCCCCGGGCCTGGAGGCCCGGGGCGAGCAGCCCCGGGCCTGGAGGCCCGGGGCGAGCAGCCCCGGGCCTGGAGGCCCGGGGCGAGCAGCCCCGGGCCTGGAGGCCCGGGGCGAGCAGCCCCGGGCCTGGAGGCCCGGGGCGAGCAGCCCCGGGCCTGGAGGCCCGGGGCGAGCAGCCCCGGGCCTGGAGGCCCGGGGCGAGCAGCCCCGGGCCTGGAGGCCCGGGGCGAGCAGCCCCGGGCCTGGAGGCCCGGGGCGAGCAGCCCCGGGCCTGGAGGCCCGGGGCGAGCAGCCCCGGGCCTGGAGGCCCGGGGGCGAGCAGCCCCGGGCCTGGAGGCCCGGGGCGAGCGGGGCACTTCCCTTTCTGGGTCTCCAATGCCTCGGACCTTTGCGGGGAATCTCTGCACTGAGTCCCCAGGGTCTGGAGGCTGTTTCGGGTCCTGTGAACCCTTTCTCTCAGGTACAGGGAGCGGCTTCACCCACGGTGAGACAAGGTAATGACTCAGGGCTTGGATGCCGTGTCTCGTAGCAGGTTTTTGGGATTCTGTGTTTCCCTACTCTCGGACCTAACCCCGGCATTTCGGGGCCGAGAGGAAGGGTTTGTTTCCTTTTCGGAGTCAGGCATCTGTCTCCTTGGGATTTTGTGCTCGCTGCATAGCCCCTGGAGGGGCTGCTTGGGATTCTGTGTCTCCCACTTCTCCAACATTCCCCGTAAGGTTCTCAGCTTAGACCCCATGGACTGGAGGCTGTGTGGGATACTCTGACACGTTCCTCTCGGGTACAGGCAGAGGCAGCCCCGGGCGAGGAGGCCCGGGGCGAGCAGCCCCGGGCGAGGAGGCCCGGGGGCGAGCAGCCCGGGCGAGGAGGCCCGGGGCGAGCAGCCCCGGGCGAGGAGGCCCGGGGCGAGCAGCCCCGGGCGAGGAGGCCCGGGGCGAGCAGCCCCGGGCGAGGAGGCCCGGGGCGAGCAGCCCCGGGCCTGGAGGCCCGGGGCGAGCAGCCCCGGGCGAGGAGGCCCGGGGCGAGCAGCCCCGGGCGAGGAGGCCCGGGGCGAGCAGCCCCGGGCGAGGAGGCCCGGGGCGAGCAGCCCCGGGCGAGGAGGCCCGGGGCGAGCAGCCCCGGGCGAGGAGGCCCGGGGCGAGGCAGCCCCGGGCCTGGAGGCCCGGGGCGAGCAGCCCCCGGGCGAGGAGGCCCGGGGCGAGCAGCCCCGGGCGAGGAGGCCCGGGGCGAGCAGCCCCGGGCCTGGAGGCCCGGGGCGAGCAGCCCCGGGCCTGGAGGCCCGGGGCGAGCAGCCCCGGGCCTGGAGGCCCGGGGCGAGCAGCCCCGGGCCTGGAGGCCCGGGGCGAGCTGCCCCGGGCCTGGAGGGCCCGGGGCGAGCAGCCCCGGGCCTGGAGGCCCGGGGCGAGCTGCCCCGGGCCTGGAGGCCCGGGGCGAGCAGCCCCGGGCCTGGAGGCCCGGGGCGAGCAGCCCCGGGCCTGGAGGCCCGGGGCGAGCAGCCCCGGGCCTGGAGGCCCGGGGCGAGCAGCCCCGGGCCTGGAGGCCCGGGGCGAGCAGCCCCGGGCCTGGAGGCCCGGGGCGAGCAGCCCCGGGCCTGGAGGCCCGGGGCGAGCAGCCCCGGGCCTGGAGGCCCGGGGCGAGCAGCCCCGGGCCTGGAGGCCCGGGGCGAGCAGCCCCGGGCCTGGAGGCCCGGGGCGAGCAGCCCCGGGCCTGGAGGCCCGGGGCGAGCAGCCCCGGGCCTGGAGGCCCGGGGCGAGCAGCCCCGGGCCTGGAGGCCCGGGGCGAGCAGCCCCGGGCCTGGAGGCCCGGGGCGAGCAGCCCCGGGCCTGGAGGCCCGGGGCGAGCAGCCCCGGGCCTGGAGGCCCGGGGCGAGCAGCCCCGGGCCTGGAGGCCCGGGGCGAGCAGCCCCGGGCCTGGAGGCCCGGGGGCGAGCAGCCCCGGGCCTGGAGGCCCGGGGCGAGCAGCCCCGGGCCTGGAGGCCCGGGGCGAGCAGCCCCGGGCCTGGAGGCCCGGGGCGAGCAGCCCCGGGCCTGGAGGCCCGGGGCGAGCAGCCCCGGGCCTGGAGGCCCGGGGCGAGCAGCCCCGGGCCTGGAGGCCCGGGGCGAGCGGGGCACTTCCCATTCTGGGTCTCCAATGCCTCGGACCTTTGCGGGGAATCTCTGCACTGAGTCCCCAGGGTCTGGAGGCTGTTTCGGTCCTGTGAACCCTTTCTCTCAGGTACAGGGAGCGGCTTCACCCACGGTGAGACAAGGTAATGACTCAGGGCTTGGATGCCGTGTCTCGTAGCAGGTTTTTGGGATTCTGTGTTTCCCTACTCTCGGACCTAACCCCGGCATTTCTGGGCCGAGAGGAAGGGTTTGTTTCCTTTTCGGAGTCAGGCATCTGTCTCCTTGGGATTTTGTGCTCGCTGCATAGCCCCTGGAGGGGCTGCTTGGGATTCTGTGTCTCCCACTTCTCCAACATTCCCCGTAAGGTTCTCAGCTTAGACCCCATGGACTGGAGGCTGTGTGGGATACTCTGACCCGTTCCTCTCGGGTACAGGCAGAGGCTTCAGGCATGATTAGCCATGGTAAGAGACAGCCCCGGGCGAGGAGGCCCGGGGCGAGCAGCCCCGGGCGAGGAGGCCCGGGGCGAGCAGCCCCGGGCGAGGAGGCCCGGGGCGAGCAGCCCCGGGCGAGGAGGCCCGGGGCGAGCAGCCCCGGGCGAGGAGGCCCGGGGCGAGCAGCCCCGGGCGAGGAGGCCCGGGGCGAGCAGCCCCGGGCCTGGAGGCCCGGGGCGAGCAGCCCCGGGCCTGGAGGCCCGGGGCGAGCAGCCCCGGGCCTGGAGGCCCGGGGCGAGCAGCCCCGGGCGAGGAGGCCCGGGGCGAGCAGCCCCGGGCCTGGAGGCCCGGGGCGAGCAGCCCCGGGCCTGGAGGCCCGGGGCGAGCAGCCCCGGGCGAGGAGGCCCGGGGCGAGCAGCCCCGGGCGAGGAGGCCCGGGGCGAGCAGCCCCGGGCGAGGAGGCCCGGGGGCGAGCAGCCCCGGGCGAGGAGGCCCGGGGCGAGCAGCCCCGGGCGAGGAGGCCCGGGGCGAGCAGCCCCGGGCGAGGAGGCCCGGGGCGAGCAGCCCCGGGCGAGGAGGCCCGGGGCGAGCAGCCCCGGGCGAGGAGGCCCGGGGCGAGCAGCCCCGGGCGAGGAGGCCCGGGGCGAGCAGCCCCGGGCGAGGAGGCCCGGGGCGAGCAGCCCCGGGCGAGGAGGCCCGGGGCGAGCAGCCCCGGGCGAGGAGGCCCGGGGCGAGCAGCCCCGGGCGAGGAGGCCCGGGGCGAGCAGCCCCGGGCGAGGAGGCCCGGGGCGAGCAGCCCCGGGCGAGGAGGCCCGGGGCGAGCAGCCCCGGGCGAGGAGGCCCGGGGCGAGCAGCCCCGGGCGAGGAGGCCCGGGGCGAGCAGCCCCGGGCCTGGAGGCCGGGGCGAGCAGCCCCGGGCCTGGAGGCCCGGGGCGAGCAGCCCCGGGCCTGGAGGCCCGGGGCGAGCAGCCCCGGGCCTGGAGGCCCGGGGCGAGCAGCCCCGGGCCTGGAGGCCCGGGGCGAGCAGCCCCGGGCCTGGAGGCCCGGGGCGAGCAGCCCCGGGCCTGGAGGCCCGGGGCGAGCAGCCCCGGGCCTGGAGGCCCGGGGCGAGCAGCCCCGGGCCTGGAGGCCCGGGGCGAGCAGCCCCGGGCCTGGAGGCCCGGGGCGAGCAGCCCCGGGCCTGGAGGCCCGGGGCGAGCAGCCCCGGGCCTGGAGGCCCGGGGCGAGCAGCCCCGGGCCTGGAGGCCCGGGGCGAGCAGCCCCGGGCCTGGAGGCCCGGGGCGAGCAGCCCCGGGCCTGGAGGCCCGGGGCGAGCAGCCCCGGGCCTGGAGGCCCGGGGCGAGCAGCCCCGGGCCTGGAGGCCCGGGGCGAGCAGCCCCGGGCCTGGAGGCCCGGGGCGAGCAGCCCCGGGCCTGGAGGCCCGGGGCGAGCAGCCCCGGGCCTGGAGGCCCGGGGCGAGCAGCCCCGGGCCTGGAGGCCCGGGGCGAGCAGCCCCGGGCCTGGAGGCCCGGGGCGAGCAGCCCCGGGCCTGGAGGCCCGGGGCGAGCAGCCCCGGGCCTGGAGGCCCGGGGCGAGCAGCCCCGGGCCTGGAGGCCCGGGGCGAGCAGCCCCGGGCCTGGAGGCCCGGGGCGAGCAGCCCCGGGCCTGGAGGCCCGGGGCGAGCAGCCCCGGGCCTGGAGGCCCGGGGCGAGCAGCCCCGGGCCTGGAGGCCCGGGGCGAGCAGCCCCGGGCCTGGAGGCCCGGGGCGAGCAGCCCCGGGCCTGGAGGCCCGGGGCGAGCAGCCCCGGGCCTGGAGGCCCGGGGCGAGCAGCCCCGGGCCTGGAGGCCCGGGGCGAGCAGCCCCGGGCCTGGAGGCCCGGGGCGAGCAGCCCCGGGCCTGGAGGCCCGGGGCGAGCAGCCCCGGGCCTGGAGGCCCGGGGCGAGCAGCCCCGGGCCTGGAGGCCCGGGGCGAGCAGCCCCGGGCCTGGAGGCCCGGGGCGAGCAGCCCCGGGCCTGGAGGCCCGGGGCGAGCAGCCCCGGGCCTGGAGGCCCGGGGCGAGCAGCCCCGGGCCTGGAGGCCCGGGGCGAGCAGCCCCGGGCCTGGAGGCCCGGGGCGAGCAGCCCCGGGCCTGGAGGCCCGGGGCGAGCAGCCCCGGGCCTGGAGGCCCGGGGCGAGCAGCCCCGGGCCTGGAGGCCCGGGGCGAGCAGCCCCGGGCCTGGAGGCCCGGGGCGAGCAGCCCCGGGCCTGGAGGCCCGGGGCGAGCAGCCCCGGGCCTGGAGGCCCGGGGCGAGCAGCCCCGGGCCTGGAGGCCCGGGGCGAGCAGCCCCGGGCCTGGAGGCCCGGGGCGAGCAGCCCCGGGCCTGGAGGCCCGGGGCGAGCAGCCCCGGGCCTGGAGGCCCGGGGCGAGCAGCCCCGGGCCTGGAGGCCCGGGGCGAGCAGCCCCGGGCCTGGAGGCCCGGGGCGAGCAGCCCCGGGCCTGGAGGCCCGGGGCGAGCAGCCCCGGGCCTGGAGGCCCGGGGCGAGCAGCCCCGGGCCTGGAGGCCCGGGGCGAGCAGCCCCGGGCCTGGAGGCCCGGGGCGAGCAGCCCCGGGCCTGGAGGCCCGGGGCGAGCAGCCCCGGGCCTGGAGGCCCGGGGCGAGCAGCCCCGGGCCTGGAGGCCCGGGGCGAGCAGCCCCGGGCCTGGAGGCCCGGGGCGAGCAGCCCCGGGCCTGGAGGCCCGGGGCGAGCAGCCCCGGGCCTGGAGGCCCGGGGCGAGCAGCCCCGGGCCTGGAGGCCCGGGGCGAGCAGCCCCGGGCCTGGAGGCCCGGGGCGAGCAGCCCCGGGCCTGGAGGCCCGGGGCGAGCAGCCCCGGGCCTGGAGGCCCGGGGCGAGCAGCCCCGGGCCTGGAGGCCCGGGGCGAGCAGCCCCGGGCCTGGAGGCCCGGGGCGAGCAGCCCCGGGCCTGGAGGCCCGGGGCGAGCAGCCCCGGGCCTGGAGGCCCGGGGCGAGCAGCCCCGGGCCTGGAGGCCCGGGGCGAGCAGCCCCGGGCCTGGAGGCCCGGGGCGAGCAGCCCCGGGCCTGGAGGCCCGGGGCGAGCAGCCCCGGGCCTGGAGGCCCGGGGCGAGCAGCCCCGGGCCTGGAGGCCCGGGGCGAGCAGCCCCGGGCCTGGAGGCCCGGGGCGAGCAGCCCCGGGCCTGGAGGCCCGGGGCGAGCAGCCCCGGGCCTGGAGGCCCGGGGCGAGCAGCCCCGGGCCTGGAGGCCCGGGGCGAGCAGCCCCGGGCCTGGAGGCCCGGGGCGAGCAGCCCCGGGCCTGGAGGCCCGGGGCGAGCGGGGCACTTCCCATTCTGGGTCTCCAATGCCTCGGACCTTTGCGGGGAATCTCTGCACTGAGTCCCCAGGGTCTGGAGGCTGTTTCGGGTCCTGTGAACCCTTTCTCTCAGGTACAGGGAGCGGCTTCACCCACGGTGAGACAAGGTAATGACTCAGGGCTTGGATGCCGTGTCTCGTAGCAGGTTTTTGTGATTCTGTGTTTCCCTACTCTCGGACCTAACCCCGGCATTTCTGGGCCGAGAGGAAGGGTTTGTTTCCTTTTCGGAGTCAGGCATCTGTCTCCTTGGGATTTTGTGCTCGCTGCATAGCCCCTGGAGGGGCTGCTTGGGATTCTGTGTCTCCCACTTCTCCAACATTCCCCGTAAGGTTCTCAGCTTAGACCCCATGGACTGGAGGCTGTGTGGGATACTCTGACCCGTTCCTCTCGGGTACAGGCAGAGGCTTCAGGCATGATTAGCCATGGTAAGAGACAGCCCCGGGCGAGGAGGCCCGGGGCGAGCAGCCCCGGGCGAGGAGGCCCGGGGCGAGCAGCCCCGGGCGAGGAGGCCCGGGGCGAGCAGCCCCGGGCGAGGAGGCCCGGGGCGAGCAGCCCCGGGCGAGGAGGCCCGGGGCGAGCAGCCCCGGGCGAGGAGGCCCGGGGCGAGCAGCCCCGGGCGAGGAGGCCCGGGGCGAGCAGCCCCGGGCGAGGAGGCCCGGGGCGAGCAGCCCCGGGCGAGGAGGCCCGGGGCGAGCAGCCCCGGGCGAGGAGGCCCGGGGCGAGCAGCCCCGGGCGAGGAGGCCCGGGGCGAGCAGCCCCGGGCGAGGAGGCCCGGGGCGAGCAGCCCCGGGCCTGGAGGCCCGGGGCGAGCAGCCCCGGGCCTGGAGGCCCGGGGCGAGCAGCCCCGGGCCTGGAGGCCCGGGGCGAGCAGCCCCGGGCCTGGAGGCCCGGGGCGAGCAGCCCCGGGCCTGGAGGCCCGGGGCGAGCAGCCCCGGGCGAGGAGGCCCGGGGCGAGCAGCCCCGGGCGAGGAGGCCCGGGGCGAGCAGCCCCGGGCGAGGAGGCCCGGGGCGAGCAGCCCCGGGCGAGGAGGCCCGGGGCGAGCAGCCCCGGGCCTGGAGGCCCGGGGCGAGCAGCCCCGGGCCTGGAGGCCCGGGGCGAGCAGCCCCGGGCCTGGAGGCCCGGGGCGAGCAGCCCCGGGCGAGGAGGCCCGGGGCGAGCAGCCCCGGGCCTGGAGGCCCGGGGCGAGCAGCCCCGGGCCTGGAGGCCCGGGGCGAGCAGCCCCGGGCCTGGAGGCCCGGGGCGAGCAGCCCCGGGCCTGGAGGCCCGGGGCGAGCAGCCCCGGGCCTGGAGGCCCGGGGCGAGCAGCCCCGGGCCTGGAGGCCCGGGGCGAGCAGCCCCGGGCCTGGAGGCCCGGGGCGAGCAGCCCCGGGCGAGGAGGCCCGGGGCGAGCAGCCCCGGGCGAGGAGGCCCGGGGCGAGCAGCCCCGGGCGAGGAGGCCCGGGGCGAGCAGCCCCGGGCGAGGAGGCCCGGGGCGAGCAGCCCCGGGCGAGGAGGCCCGGGGCGAGCAGCCCCGGGCGAGGAGGCCCGGGGCGAGCATCCCCGGGCCTGGAGGCCCGGGGCGAGCAGCCCCGGGCCTGGAGGCCCGGGGCGAGCAGCCCCGGGCCTGGAGGCCCGGGGCGAGCAGCCCCGGGCCTGGAGGCCCGGGGCGAGCAGCCCCGGGCCTGGAGGCCCGGGGCGAGCAGCCCCGGGCGAGGAGGCCCGGGGCGAGCAGCCCCGGGCGAGGAGGCCCGGGGCGAGCAGCCCCGGGCGAGGAGGCCCGGGGCGAGCAGCCCCGGGCCTGGAGGCCCGGGGCGAGCAGCCCCGGGCCTGGAGGCCCGGGGCGAGCAGCCCCGGGCCTGGAGGCCCGGGGCGAGCAGCCCCGGGCCTGGAGGCCCGGGGCGAGCAGCCCCGGGCCTGGAGGCCCGGGGCGAGCGGGGCACTTCCCATTCTGGGTCTCCAATGCCTCGGACCTTTGCGGGGAATCTCTGCACTGAGTCCCCAGGGTCTGGAGGCTGTTTCGGGTCCTGTGAACCCTTTCTCTCAGGTACAGGGAGCGGCTTCACCCACGGTGAGACAAGGTAATGACTCAGGGCTTGGATGCCGTGTCTCGTAGCAGGTTTTTGGGATTCTGTGTTTCCCTACTCTCGGACCTAACCCCGGCATTTCTGGGCCGAGAGGAAGGGTTTGTTTCCTTTTCGGAGTCAGGCATCTGTCTCCTTGGGATTTTGTGCTCGCTGCATAGCCCCTGGAGGGGCTGCTTGGGATTCTGTGTCTCCCACTTCTCCAACATTCCCCGTAAGGTTCTCAGCTTAGACCCCATGGACTGGAGGCTGTGTGGGATACTCTGACCCGTTCCTCTCGGGTACAGGCAGAGGCTTCAGGCATGATTAGCCATGGTAAGAGACAGCCCCGGGCGAGGAGGCCCGGGGCGAGCAGCCCCGGGCGAGGAGGCCCGGGGCGAGCAGCCCCGGGCGAGGAGGCCCGGGGCGAGCAGCCCCGGGCGAGGAGGCCCGGGGCGAGCAGCCCCGGGCGAGGAGGCCCGGGGCGAGCAGCCCCGGGCGAGGAGGCCCGGGGCGAGCAGCCCCGGGCGAGGAGGCCCGGGGCGAGCAGCCCCGGGCGAGGAGGCCCGGGGCGAGCAGCCCCGGGCGAGGAGGCCCGGGGCGAGCAGCCCCGGGCGAGGAGGCCCGGGGCGAGCAGCCCCGGGCCTGGAGGCCCGGGGCGAGCAGCCCCGGGCGAGGAGGCCCGGGGCGAGCAGCCCCGGGCGAGGAGGCCCGGGGCGAGCAGCCCCGGGCGAGGAGGCCCGGGGCGAGCAGCCCCGGGCGAGGAGGCCCGGGGCGAGCAGCCCCGGGCGAGGAGGCCCGGGGCGAGCAGCCCCGGGCGAGGAGGCCCGGGGCGAGCAGCCCCGGGCCTGGAGGCCCGGGGCGAGCAGCCCCGGGCGAGGAGGCCCGGGGCGAGCAGCCCCGGGCCTGGAGGCCCGGGGCGAGCAGCCCCGGGCCTGGAGGCCCGGGGCGAGCAGCCCCGGGCCTGGAGGCCCGGGGCGAGCAGCCCCGGGCCTGGAGGCCCGGGGCGAGCAGCCCCGGGCCTGGAGGCCCGGGGCGAGCAGCCCCGGGCCTGGAGGCCCGGGGCGAGCAGCCCCGGGCCTGGAGGCCCGGGGCGAGCAGCCCCGGGCCTGGAGGCCCGGGGCGAGCAGCCCCGGGCCTGGAGGCCCGGGGCGAGCAGCCCCGGGCCTGGAGGCCCGGGGCGAGCAGCCCCGGGCCTGGAGGCCCGGGGCGAGCAGCCCCGGGCCTGGAGGCCCGGGGCGAGCAGCCCCGGGCCTGGAGGCCCGGGGCGAGCAGCCCCGGGCCTGGAGGCCCGGGGCGAGCAGCCCCGGGCCTGGAGGCCCGGGGCGAGCAGCCCCGGGCCTGGAGGCCCGGGGCGAGCAGCCCCGGGCCTGGAGGCCCGGGGCGAGCAGCCCCGGGCCTGGAGGCCCGGGGCGAGCAGCCCCGGGCCTGGAGGCCCGGGGCGAGCAGCCCCGGGCCTGGAGGCCCGGGGCGAGCAGCCCCGGGCCTGGAGGCCCGGGGCGAGCAGCCCCGGGCCTGGAGGCCCGGGGCGAGCAGCCCCGGGCCTGGAGGCCCGGGGCGAGCGGGGCACTTCCCATTCTGGGTCTCCAATGCCTCGGACCTTTGCGGGGAATCTCTGCACTGAGTCCCCAGGGTCTGGAGGCTGTTTCGGGTCCTGTGAACCCTTTCTCTCAGGTACAGGGAGCGGCTTCACCCACGGTGAGACAAGGTAATGACTCAGGGCTTGGATGCCGTGTCTCGTAGCAGGTTTTTGGGATTCTGTGTTTCCCTACTCTCGGACCTAACCCCGGCATTTCTGGGCCGAGAGGAAGGGTTTGTTTCCTTTTCGGAGTCAGGCATCTGTCTCCTTGGGATTTTGTGCTCGCTGCATAGCCCCTGGAGGGGCTGCTTGGGATTCTGTGTCTCCCACTTCTCCAACATTCCCCGTAAGGTTCTCAGCTTAGACCCCATGGACTGGAGGCTGTGTGGGATACTCTGACCCGTTCCTCTCGGGTACAGGCAGAGGCTTCAGGCATGATTAGCCATGGTAAGAGACAGCCCCGGGCGAGGAGGCCCGGGGCGAGCAGCCCCGGGCGAGGAGGCCCGGGGCGAGCAGCCCCGGGCGAGGAGGCCCGGGGCGAGCAGCCCCGGGCGAGGAGGCCCGGGGCGAGCAGCCCCGGGCGAGGAGGCCCGGGGCGAGCAGCCCCGGGCGAGGAGGCCCGGGGCGAGCAGCCCCGGGCGAGGAGGCCCGGGGCGAGCAGCCCCGGGCCTGGAGGCCCGGGGCGAGCAGCCCCGGGCGAGGAGGCCCGGGGCGAGCAGCCCCGGGCCTGGAGGCCCGGGGCGAGCAGCCCCGGGCCTGGAGGCCCGGGGCGAGCAGCCCCGGGCGAGGAGGCCCGGGGCGAGCAGCCCCGGGCGAGGAGGCCCGGGGCGAGCAGCCCCGGGCGAGGAGGCCCGGGGCGAGCAGCCCCGGGCGAGGAGGCCCGGGGCGAGCAGCCCCGGGCGAGGAGGCCCGGGGCGAGCAGCCCCGGGCGAGGAGGCCCGGGGCGAGCAGCCCCGGGCCTGGAGGCCCGGGGCGAGCAGCCCCGGGCGAGGAGGCCCGGGGCGAGCAGCCCCGGGCCTGGAGGCCCGGGGCGAGCAGCCCCGGGCGAGGAGGCCCGGGGCGAGCAGCCCCGGGCCTGGAGGCCCGGGGCGAGCAGCCCCGGGCCTGGAGGCCCGGGGCGAGCAGCCCCGGGCCTGGAGGCCCGGGGCGAGCAGCCCCGGGCCTGGAGGCCCGGGGCGAGCAGCCCCGGGCCTGGAGGCCCGGGGCGAGCAGCCCCGGGCCTGGAGGCCCGGGGCGAGCAGCCCCGGGCCTGGAGGCCCGGGGCGAGCAGCCCCGGGCCTGGAGGCCCGGGGCGAGCAGCCCCGGGCCTGGAGGCCCGGGGCGAGCAGCCCCGGGCCTGGAGGCCCGGGGCGAGCAGCCCCGGGCCTGGAGGCCCGGGGCGAGCAGCCCCGGGCCTGGAGGCCCGGGGCGAGCAGCCCCGGGCCTGGAGGCCCGGGGCGAGCAGCCCCGGGCCTGGAGGCCCGGGGCGAGCAGCCCCGGGCCTGGAGGCCCGGGGCGAGCAGCCCCGGGCCTGGAGGCCCGGGGCGAGCAGCCCCGGGCCTGGAGGCCCGGGGCGAGCAGCCCCGGGCCTGGAGGCCCGGGGCGAGCAGCCCCGGGCCTGGAGGCCCGGGGCGAGCAGCCCCGGGCCTGGAGGCCCGGGGCGAGCAGCCCCGGGCCTGGAGGCCCGGGGCGAGCAGCCCCGGGCCTGGAGGCCCGGGGCGAGCAGCCCCGGGCCTGGAGGCCCGGGGCGAGCGGGGCACTTCCCATTCTGGGTCTCCAATGCCTCGGACCTTTGCGGGGAATCTCTGCACTGAGTCCCCAGGGTCTGGAGGCTGTTTCGGGTCCTGTGAACCCTTTCTCTCAGGTACAGGGAGCGGCTTCACCCACGGTGAGACAAGGTAATGACTCAGGGCTTGGATGCCGTGTCTCGTAGCAGGTTTTTGGGATTCTGTGTTTCCCTACTCTCGGACCTAACCCCGGCATTTCTGGGCCGAGAGGAAGGGTTTGTTTCCTTTTCGGAGTCAGGCATCTGTCTCCTTGGGATTTTGTGCTCGCTGCATAGCCCCTGGAGGGGCTGCTTGGGATTCTGTGTCTCCCACTTCTCCAACATTCCCCGTAAGGTTCTCAGCTTAGACCCCATGGACTGGAGGCTGTGTGGGATACTCTGACCCGTTCCTCTCGGGTACAGGCAGAGGCTTCAGGCATGATTAGCCATGGTAAGAGACAGCCCCGGGCGAGGAGGCCCGGGGCGAGCAGCCCCGGGCGAGGAGGCCCGGGGCGAGCAGCCCCGGGCGAGGAGGCCCGGGGCGAGCAGCCCCGGGCGAGGAGGCCCGGGGCGAGCAGCCCCGGGCGAGGAGGCCCGGGGCGAGCAGCCCCGGGCGAGGAGGCCCGGGGCGAGCAGCCCCGGGCGAGGAGGCCCGGGGCGAGCAGCCCCGGGCGAGGAGGCCCGGGGCGAGCAGCCCCGGGCCTGGAGGCCCGGGGCGAGCAGCCCCGGGCGAGGAGGCCCGGGGCGAGCAGCCCCGGGCCTGGAGGCCCGGGGCGAGCAGCCCCGGGCCTGGAGGCCCGGGGCGAGCAGCCCCGGGCGAGGAGGCCCGGGGCGAGCAGCCCCGGGCGAGGAGGCCCGGGGCGAGCAGCCCCGGGCGAGGAGGCCCGGGGCGAGCAGCCCCGGGCGAGGAGGCCCGGGGCGAGCAGCCCCGGGCGAGGAGGCCCGGGGCGAGCAGCCCCGGGCGAGGAGGCCCGGGGCGAGCAGCCCCGGGCGAGGAGGCCCGGGGCGAGCAGCCCCGGGCGAGGAGGCCCGGGGCGAGCAGCCCCGGGCCTGGAGGCCCGGGGCGAGCAGCCCCGGGCCTGGAGGCCCGGGGCGAGCAGCCCCGGGCGAGGAGGCCCGGGGCGAGCAGCCCCGGGCGAGGAGGCCCGGGGCGAGCAGCCCCGGGCGAGGAGGCCCGGGGCGAGCAGCCCCGGGCGAGGAGGCCCGGGGCGAGCAGCCCCGGGCGAGGAGGCCCGGGGCGAGCAGCCCCGGGCGAGGAGGCCCGGGGCGAGCAGCCCCGGGCGAGGAGGCCCGGGGCGAGCAGCCCCGGGCGAGGAGGCCCGGGGCGAGCAGCCCCGGGCCTGGAGGCCCGGGGCGAGCAGCCCCGGGCCTGGAGGCCCGGGGCGAGCAGCCCCGGGCCTGGAGGCCCGGGGCGAGCAGCCCCGGGCCTGGAGGCCCGGGGCGAGCAGCCCCGGGCCTGGAGGCCCGGGGCGAGCAGCCCCGGGCCTGGAGGCCCGGGGCGAGCAGCCCCGGGCCTGGAGGCCCGGGGCGAGCAGCCCCGGGCCTGGAGGCCCGGGGCGAGCAGCCCCGGGCCTGGAGGCCCGGGGCGAGCAGCCCCGGGCCTGGAGGCCCGGGGCGAGCAGCCCCGGGCCTGGAGGCCCGGGGCGAGCGGGGCACTTCCCTTTCTGGGTCTCCAATGCCTCGGACCTTTGCGGGGAATCTCTGCACTGAGTCCCCAGGGTCTGGAGGCTGTTTCGGGTCCTGTGAACCCTTTCTCTCAGGTACAGGGAGCGGCTTCACCCACGGTGAGACAAGGTAATGACTCAGGGCTTGGATGCCGTGTCTCGTAGCAGGTTTTTGGGATTCTGTGTTTCCCTACTCTCGGACCTAACCCCGGCATTTCGGGGCCGAGAGGAAGGGTTTGTTTCCTTTTCGGAGTCAGGCATCTGTCTCCTTGGGATTTTGTGCTCGCTGCATAGCCCCTGGAGGGGCTGCTTGGGATTCTGTGTCTCCCACTTCTCCAACATTCCCCGTAAGGTTCTCAGCTTAGACCCCATGGACTGGAGGCTGTGTGGGATACTCTGACCCGTTCCTCTCGGGTACAGGCAGAGGCTTCAGGCATGATTAGCCATGGTAAGAGACAGCCCCGGGCGAGGAGGCCCGGGGCGAGCAGCCCCGGGCGAGGAGGCCCGGGGCGAGCAGCCCCGGGCGAGGAGGCCCGGGGCGAGCAGCCCCGGGCGAGGAGGCCCGGGGCGAGCAGCCCCGGGCGAGGAGGCCCGGGGCGAGCAGCCCCGGGCGAGGAGGCCCGGGGCGAGCAGCCCCGGGCCTGGAGGCCCGGGGCGAGCAGCCCCGGGCGAGGAGGCCCGGGGCGAGCAGCCCCGGGCCTGGAGGCCCGGGGCGAGCAGCCCCGGGCGAGGAGGCCCGGGGCGAGCAGCCCCGGGCGAGGAGGCCCGGGGCGAGCAGCCCCGGGCGAGGAGGCCCGGGGCGAGCAGCCCCGGGCCTGGAGGCCCGGGGCGAGCAGCCCCGGGCGAGGAGGCCCGGGGCGAGCAGCCCCGGGCGAGGAGGCCCGGGGCGAGCAGCCCCGGGCCTGGAGGCCCGGGGCGAGCAGCCCCGGGCCTGGAGGCCCGGGGCGAGCAGCCCCGGGCCTGGAGGCCCGGGGCGAGCAGCCCCGGGCCTGGAGGCCCGGGGCGAGCTGCCCCGGGCCTGGAGGCCCGGGGCGAGCAGCCCCGGGCCTGGAGGCCCGGGGCGAGCTGCCCCGGGCCTGGAGGCCCGGGGCGAGCAGCCCCGGGCCTGGAGGCCCGGGGCGAGCAGCCCCGGGCCTGGAGGCCCGGGGCGAGCAGCCCCGGGCCTGGAGGCCCGGGGCGAGCAGCCCCGGGCCTGGAGGCCCGGGGCGAGCAGCCCCGGGCCTGGAGGCCCGGGGCGAGCAGCCCCGGGCCTGGAGGCCCGGGGCGAGCAGCCCCGGGCCTGGAGGCCCGGGGCGAGCAGCCCCGGGCCTGGAGGCCCGGGGCGAGCAGCCCCGGGCCTGGAGGCCCGGGGCGAGCAGCCCCGGGCCTGGAGGCCCGGGGCGAGCAGCCCCGGGCCTGGAGGCCCGGGGCGAGCAGCCCCGGGCCTGGAGGCCCGGGGCGAGCAGCCCCGGGCCTGGAGGCCCGGGGCGAGCAGCCCCGGGCCTGGAGGCCCGGGGCGAGCAGCCCCGGGCCTGGAGGCCCGGGGCGAGCGGGGCACTTCCCATTCTGGGTCTCCAATGCCTCGGACCTTTGCGGGGAATCTCTGCACTGAGTCCCCAGGGTCTGGAGGCTGTTTCGGGTCCTGTGAACCCTTTCTCTCAGGTACAGGGAGCGGCTTCACCCACGGTGAGACAAGGTAATGACTCAGGGCTTGGATGCCGTGTCTCGTAGCAGGTTTTTGGGATTCTGTGTTTCCCTACTCTCGGACCTAACCCCGGCATTTCTGGGCCGAGAGGAAGGGTTTGTTTCCTTTTCGGAGTCAGGCATCTGTCTCCTTGGGATTTTGTGCTCGCTGCATAGCCCCTGGAGGGGCTGCTTGGGATTCTGTGTCTCCCACTTCTCCAACATTCCCCGTAAGGTTCTCAGCTTAGACCCCATGGACTGGAGGCTGTGTGGGATACTCTGACCCGTTCCTCTCGGGTACAGGCAGAGGCTTCAGGCATGATTAGCCATGGTAAGAGACAGCCCCGGGCGAGGAGGCCCGGGGCGAGCAGCCCCGGGCGAGGAGGCCCGGGGCGAGCAGCCCCGGGCGAGGAGGCCCGGGGCGAGCAGCCCCGGGCGAGGAGGCCCGGGGCGAGCAGCCCCGGGCGAGGAGGCCCGGGGCGAGCAGCCCCGGGCGAGGAGGCCCGGGGCGAGCAGCCCCGGGCCTGGAGGCCCGGGGCGAGCAGCCCCGGGCCTGGAGGCCCGGGGCGAGCAGCCCCGGGCCTGGAGGCCCGGGGCGAGCAGCCCCGGGCGAGGAGGCCCGGGGCGAGCAGCCCCGGGACTGGAGGCCCGGGGCGAGCAGCCCCGGGCCTGGAGGCCCGGGGCGAGCAGCCCCGGGCCTGGAGGCCCGGGGCGAGCAGCCCCGGGCCTGGAGGCCCGGGGCGAGCAGCCCCGGGCGAGGAGGCCCGGGGCGAGCAGCCCCGGGCGAGGAGGCCCGGGGCGAGCAGCCCCGGGCGAGGAGGCCCGGGGCGAGCAGCCCCGGGCGAGGAGGCCCGGGGCGAGCAGCCCCGGGCGAGGAGGCCCGGGGCGAGCAGCCCCGGGCCTGGAGGCCCGGGGCGAGCAGCCCCGGGCGAGGAGGCCCGGGGCGAGCAGCCCCGGGCGAGGAGGCCCGGGGCGAGCAGCCCCGGGCGAGGAGGCCCGGGGCGAGCAGCCCCGGGCGAGGAGGCCCGGGGCGAGCAGCCCCGGGCGAGGAGGCCCGGGGCGAGCAGCCCCGGGCGAGGAGGCCCGGGGCGAGCAGCCCCGGGCCTGGAGGCCCGGGGCGAGCAGCCCCGGGCCTGGAGGCCCGGGGCGAGCAGCCCCGGGCCTGGAGGCCCGGGGCGAGCAGCCCCGGGCCTGGAGGCCCGGGGCGAGCAGCCCCGGGCCTGGAGGCCCGGGGCGAGCAGCCCCGGGCCTGGAGGCCCGGGGCGAGCAGCCCCGGGCCTGGAGGCCCGGGGCGAGCAGCCCCGGGCCTGGAGGCCCGGGGCGAGCAGCCCCGGGCCTGGAGGCCCGGGGCGAGCAGCCCCGGGCCTGGAGGCCCGGGGCGAGCAGCCCCGGGCCTGGAGGCCCGGGGCGAGCAGCCCCGGGCCTGGAGGCCCGGGGCGAGCAGCCCCGGGCCTGGAGGCCCGGGGCGAGCAGCCCCGGGCCTGGAGGCCCGGGGCGAGCAGCCCCGGGCCTGGAGGCCCGGGGCGAGCAGCCCCGGGCCTGGAGGCCCGGGGCGAGCAGCCCCGGGCCTGGAGGCCCGGGGCGAGCAGCCCCGGGCCTGGAGGCCCGGGGCGAGCAGCCCCGGGCCTGGAGGCCCGGGGCGAGCAGCCCCGGGCCTGGAGGCCCGGGGCGAGCAGCCCCGGGCCTGGAGGCCCGGGGCGAGCAGCCCCGGGCCTGGAGGCCCGGGGCGAGCAGCCCCGGGCCTGGAGGCCCGGGGCGAGCAGCCCCGGGCCTGGAGGCCCGGGGCGAGCAGCCCCGGGCCTGGAGGCCCGGGGCGAGCAGCCCCGGGCCTGGAGGCCCGGGGCGAGCAGCCCCGGGCCTGGAGGCCCGGGGCGAGCAGCCCCGGGCCTGGAGGCCCGGGGCGAGCAGCCCCGGGCCTGGAGGCCCGGGGCGAGCAGCCCCGGGCCTGGAGGCCCGGGGCGAGCAGCCCCGGGCCTGGAGGCCCGGGGCGAGCAGCCCCGGGCCTGGAGGCCCGGGGCGAGCAGCCCCGGGCCTGGAGGCCCGGGGCGAGCAGCCCCGGGCCTGGAGGCCCGGGGCGAGCAGCCCCGGGCCTGGAGGCCCGGGGCGAGCAGCCCCGGGCCTGGAGGCCCGGGGCGAGCAGCCCCGGGCCTGGAGGCCCGGGGCGAGCAGCCCCGGGCCTGGAGGCCCGGGGCGAGCAGCCCCGGGCCTGGAGGCCCGGGGCGAGCAGCCCCGGGCCTGGAGGCCCGGGGCGAGCAGCCCCGGGCCTGGAGGCCCGGGGCGAGCAGCCCCGGGCCTGGAGGCCCGGGGCGAGCAGCCCCGGGCCTGGAGGCCCGGGGCGAGCAGCCCCGGGCCTGGAGGCCCGGGGCGAGCAGCCCCGGGCCTGGAGGCCCGGGGCGAGCAGCCCCGGGCCTGGAGGCCCGGGGCGAGCAGCCCCGGGCCTGGAGGCCCGGGGCGAGCAGCCCCGGGCCTGGAGGCCCGGGGCGAGCAGCCCCGGGCCTGGAGGCCCGGGGCGAGCAGCCCCGGGCCTGGAGGCCCGGGGCGAGCAGCCCCGGGCCTGGAGGCCCGGGGCGAGCAGCCCCGGGCCTGGAGGCCCGGGGCGAGCAGCCCCGGGCCTGGAGGCCCGGGGCGAGCAGCCCCGGGCCTGGAGGCCCGGGGCGAGCAGCCCCGGGCCTGGAGGCCCGGGGCGAGCGGGGCACTTCCCATTCTGGGTCTCCAATGCCTCGGACCTTTGCGGGGAATCTCTGCACTGAGTCCCCAGGGTCTGGAGGCTGTTTCGGGTCCTGTGAACCCTTTCTCTCAGGTACAGGGAGCGGCTTCACCCACGGTGAGACAAGGTAATGACTCAGGGCTTGGATGCCGTGTCTCGTAGCAGGTTTTTGTGATTCTGTGTTTCCCTACTCTCGGACCTAACCCCGGCATTTCTGGGCCGAGAGGAAGGGTTTGTTTCCTTTTCGGAGTCAGGCATCTGTCTCCTTGGGATTTTGTGCTCGCTGCATAGCCCCTGGAGGGGCTGCTTGGGATTCTGTGTCTCCCACTTCTCCAACATTCCCCGTAAGGTTCTCAGCTTAGACCCCATGGACTGGAGGCTGTGTGGGATACTCTGACCCGTTCCTCTCGGGTACAGGCAGAGGCTTCAGGCATGATTAGCCATGGTAAGAGACAGCCCCGGGCGAGGAGGCCCGGGGCGAGCAGCCCCGGGCGAGGAGGCCCGGGGCGAGCAGCCCCGGGCGAGGAGGCCCGGGGCGAGCAGCCCCGGGCGAGGAGGCCCGGGGCGAGCAGCCCCGGGCGAGGAGGCCCGGGGCGAGCAGCCCCGGGCGAGGAGGCCCGGGGCGAGCAGCCCCGGGCGAGGAGGCCCGGGGCGAGCAGCCCCGGGCGAGGAGGCCCGGGGCGAGCAGCCCCGGGCGAGGAGGCCCGGGGCGAGCAGCCCCGGGCGAGGAGGCCCGGGGCGAGCAGCCCCGGGCGAGGAGGCCCGGGGCGAGCAGCCCCGGGCCTGGAGGCCCGGGGCGAGCAGCCCCGGGCCTGGAGGCCCGGGGCGAGCAGCCCCGGGCCTGGAGGCCCGGGGCGAGCAGCCCCGGGCCTGGAGGCCCGGGGCGAGCAGCCCCGGGCGAGGAGGCCCGGGGCGAGCAGCCCCGGGCGAGGAGGCCCGGGGCGAGCAGCCCCGGGCGAGGAGGCCCGGGGCGAGCAGCCCCGGGCGAGGAGGCCCGGGGCGAGCAGCCCCGGGCGAGGAGGCCCGGGGCGAGCAGCCCCGGGCGAGGAGGCCCGGGGCGAGCAGCCCCGGGCCTGGAGGCCCGGGGCGAGCAGCCCCGGGCGAGGAGGCCCGGGGCGAGCAGCCCCGGGCCTGGAGGCCCGGGGCGAGCAGCCCCGGGCCTGGAGGCCCGGGGCGAGCAGCCCCGGGCGAGGAGGCCCGGGGCGAGCAGCCCCGGGCGAGGAGGCCCGGGGCGAGCAGCCCCGGGCCTGGAGGCCCGGGGCGAGCAGCCCCGGGCCTGGAGGCCCGGGGCGAGCAGCCCCGGGCCTGGAGGCCCGGGGCGAGCAGCCCCGGGCCAGGAGGCCCGGGGCGAGCAGCCCCGGGCCAGGAGGCCCGGGGCGAGCAGCCCCGGGCCTGGAGGCCCGGGGCGAGCAGCCCCGGGCCTGGAGGCCCGGGGCGAGCTGCCCCGGGCCTGGAGGCCCGGGGCGAGCTGCCCCGGGCCTGGAGGCCCGGGGCGAGCAGCCCCGGGCCTGGAGGCCCGGGGCGAGCAGCCCCGGGCCTGGAGGCCCGGGGCGAGCAGCCCCGGGCCTGGAGGCCCGGGGCGAGCAGCCCCGGGCCTGGAGGCCCGGGGCGAGCAGCCCCGGGCCTGGAGGCCCGGGGCGAGCAGCCCCGGGCCTGGAGGCCCGGGGCGAGCAGCCCCGGGCCTGGAGGCCCGGGGCGAGCAGCCCCGGGCCTGGAGGCCCGGGGCGAGCAGCCCCGGGCCTGGAGGCCCGGGGCGAGCAGCCCCGGGCCTGGAGGCCCGGGGCGAGCAGCCCCGGGCCTGGAGGCCCGGGGCGAGCAGCCCCGGGCCTGGAGGCCCGGGGCGAGCAGCCCCGGGCCTGGAGGCCCGGGGCGAGCAGCCCCGGGCCTGGAGGCCCGGGGCGAGCAGCCCCGGGCCTGGAGGCCCGGGGCGAGCAGCCCCGGGCCTGGAGGCCCGGGGCGAGCAGCCCCGGGCCTGGAGGCCCGGGGCGAGCAGCCCCGGGCCTGGAGGCCCGGGGCGAGCAGCCCCGGGCCTGGAGGCCCGGGGCGAGCAGCCCCGGGCCTGGAGGCCCGGGGCGAGCAGCCCCGGGCCTGGAGGCCCGGGGCGAGCAGCCCCGGGCCTGGAGGCCCGGGGCGAGCAGCCCCGGGCCTGGAGGCCCGGGGCGAGCAGCCCCGGGCCTGGAGGCCCGGGGCGAGCAGCCCCGGGCCTGGAGGCCCGGGGCGAGCAGCCCCGGGCCTGGAGGCCCGGGGCGAGCAGCCCCGGGCCTGGAGGCCCGGGGCGAGCAGCCCCGGGCCTGGAGGCCCGGGGCGAGCAGCCCCGGGCCTGGAGGCCCGGGGCGAGCAGCCCCGGGCCTGGAGGCCCGGGGCGAGCAGCCCCGGGCCTGGAGGCCCGGGGCGAGCAGCCCCGGGCCTGGAGGCCCGGGGCGAGCAGCCCCGGGCCTGGAGGCCCGGGGCGAGCAGCCCCGGGCCTGGAGGCCCGGGGCGAGCGGGGCACTTCCCATTCTGGGTCTCCAATGCCTCGGACCTTTGCGGGGAATCTCTGCACTGAGTCCCCAGGGTCTGGAGGCTGTTTCGGGTCCTGTGAACCCTTTCTCTCAGGTACAGGGAGCGGCTTCACCCACGGTGAGACAAGGTAATGACTCAGGGCTTGGATGCCGTGTCTCGTAGCAGGTTTTTGGGATTCTGTGTTTCCCTACTCTCGGACCTAACCCCGGCATTTCTGGGCCGAGAGGAAGGGTTTGTTTCCTTTTCGGAGTCAGGCATCTGTCTCCTTGGGATTTTGTGCTCGCTGCATAGCCCCTGGAGGGGCTGCTTGGGATTCTGTGTCTCCCACTTCTCCAACATTCCCCGTAAGGTTCTCAGCTTAGACCCCATGGACTGGAGGCTGTGTGGGATACTCTGACCCGTTCCTCTCGGGTACAGGCAGAGGCTTCAGGCATGATTAGCCATGGTAAGAGACAGCCCCGGGCGAGGAGGCCCGGGGCGAGCAGCCCCGGGCGAGGAGGCCCGGGGCGAGCAGCCCCGGGCGAGGAGGCCCGGGGCGAGCAGCCCCGGGCGAGGAGGCCCGGGGCGAGCAGCCCCGGGCGAGGAGGCCCGGGGCGAGCAGCCCCGGGCGAGGAGGCCCGGGGCGAGCAGCCCCGGGCGAGGAGGCCCGGGGCGAGCAGCCCCGGGCCTGGAGGCCCGGGGCGAGCAGCCCCGGGCCTGGAGGCCCGGGGCGAGCAGCCCCGGGCCTGGAGGCCCGGGGCGAGCAGCCCCGGGCGAGGAGGCCCGGGGCGAGCAGCCCCGGGCCTGGAGGCCCGGGGCGAGCAGCCCCGGGCCTGGAGGCCCGGGGCGAGCAGCCCCGGGCGAGGAGGCCCGGGGCGAGCAGCCCCGGGCGAGGAGGCCCGGGGCGAGCAGCCCCGGGCGAGGAGGCCCGGGGCGAGCAGCCCCGGGCGAGGAGGCCCGGGGCGAGCAGCCCCGGGCGAGGAGGCCCGGGGCGAGCAGCCCCGGGCGAGGAGGCCCGGGGCGAGCAGCCCCGGGCGAGGAGGCCCGGGGCGAGCAGCCCCGGGCGAGGAGGCCCGGGGCGAGCAGCCCCGGGCGAGGAGGCCCGGGGCGAGCAGCCCCGGGCCTGGAGGCCCGGGGCGAGCAGCCCCGGGCGAGGAGGCCCGGGGCGAGCAGCCCCGGGCGTGGAGGCCCGGGGCGAGCAGCCCCGGGCGAGGAGGCCCGGGGCGAGCAGCCCCGGGCGAGGAGGCCCGGGGCGAGCAGCCCCGGGCGAGGAGGCCCGGGGCGAGCAGCCCCGGGCGAGGAGGCCCGGGGCGAGCAGCCCCGGGCCTGGAGGCCCGGGGCGAGCAGCCCCGGGCCTGGAGGCCCGGGGCGAGCAGCCCCGGGCCTGGAGGCCCGGGGCGAGCTGCCCCGGGCCTGGAGGCCCGGGGCGAGCTGCCCCGGGCCTGGAGGCCCGGGGCGAGCAGCCCCGGGCCTGGAGGCCCGGGGCGAGCAGCCCCGGGCCTGGAGGCCCGGGGCGAGCAGCCCCGGGCCTGGAGGCCCGGGGCGAGCAGCCCCGGGCCTGGAGGCCCGGGGCGAGCAGCCCCGGGCCTGGAGGCCCGGGGCGAGCAGCCCCGGGCCTGGAGGCCCGGGGCGAGCAGCCCCGGGCCTGGAGGCCCGGGGCGAGCAGCCCCGGGCCTGGAGGCCCGGGGCGAGCAGCCCCGGGCCTGGAGGCCCGGGGCGAGCAGCCCCGGGCCTGGAGGCCCGGGGCGAGCAGCCCCGGGCCTGGAGGCCCGGGGCGAGCAGCCCCGGGCCTGGAGGCCCGGGGCGAGCAGCCCCGGGCCTGGAGGCCCGGGGCGAGCAGCCCCGGGCCTGGAGGCCCGGGGCGAGCAGCCCCGGGCGAGGAGGCCCGGGGCGAGCAGCCCCGGGCCTGGAGGCCCGGGGCGAGCAGCCCCGGGCCTGGAGGCCCGGGGCGAGCAGCCCCGGGCCTGGAGGCCCGGGGCGAGCAGCCCCGGGCCTGGAGGCCCGGGGCGAGCAGCCCCGGGCCTGGAGGCCCGGGGCGAGCAGCCCCGGGCGAGGAGGCCCGGGGCGAGCAGCCCCGGGCGAGGAGGCCCGGGGCGAGCAGCCCCGGGCCTGGAGGCCCGGGGCGAGCAGCCCCGGGCCTGGAGGCCCGGGGCGAGCAGCCCCGGGCCTGGAGGCCCGGGGCGAGCAGCCCCGGGCGAGGAGGCCCGGGGCGAGCAGCCCCGGGACTGGAGGCCCGGGGCGAGCAGCCCCGGGCCTGGAGGCCCGGGGCGAGCAGCCCCGGGCCTGGAGGCCCGGGGCGAGCAGCCCCGGGCCTGGAGGCCCGGGGCGAGCAGCCCCGGGCGAGGAGGCCCGGGGCGAGCAGCCCCGGGCGAGGAGGCCCGGGGCGAGCAGCCCCGGGCGAGGAGGCCCGGGGCGAGCAGCCCCGGGCGAGGAGGCCCGGGGCGAGCAGCCCCGGGCGAGGAGGCCCGGGGCGAGCAGCCCCGGGCCTGGAGGCCCGGGGCGAGCAGCCCCGGGCGAGGAGGCCCGGGGCGAGCAGCCCCGGGCGAGGAGGCCCGGGGCGAGCAGCCCCGGGCGAGGAGGCCCGGGGCGAGCAGCCCCGGGCGAGGAGGCCCGGGGCGAGCAGCCCCGGGCGAGGAGGCCCGGGGCGAGCAGCCCCGGGCCTGGAGGCCCGGGGCGAGCAGCCCCGGGCCTGGAGGCCCGGGGCGAGCAGCCCCGGGCCTGGAGGCCCGGGGCGAGCAGCCCCGGGCCTGGAGGCCCGGGGCGAGCAGCCCCGGGCCTGGAGGCCCGGGGCGAGCAGCCCCGGGCCTGGAGGCCCGGGGCGAGCAGCCCCGGGCCTGGAGGCCCGGGGCGAGCAGCCCCGGGCCTGGAGGCCCGGGGCGAGCAGCCCCGGGCCTGGAGGCCCGGGGCGAGCAGCCCCGGGCCTGGAGGCCCGGGGCGAGCAGCCCCGGGCCTGGAGGCCCGGGGCGAGCAGCCCCGGGCCTGGAGGCCCGGGGCGAGCAGCCCCGGGCCTGGAGGCCCGGGGCGAGCAGCCCCGGGCCTGGAGGCCCGGGGCGAGCAGCCCCGGGCCTGGAGGCCCGGGGCGAGCAGCCCCGGGCCTGGAGGCCCGGGGCGAGCAGCCCCGGGCCTGGAGGCCCGGGGCGAGCAGCCCCGGGCCTGGAGGCCCGGGGCGAGCAGCCCCGGGCCTGGAGGCCCGGGGCGAGCAGCCCCGGGCCTGGAGGCCCGGGGCGAGCAGCCCCGGGCCTGGAGGCCCGGGGCGAGCAGCCCCGGGCCTGGAGGCCCGGGGCGAGCAGCCCCGGGCCTGGAGGCCCGGGGCGAGCAGCCCCGGGCCTGGAGGCCCGGGGCGAGCAGCCCCGGGCCTGGAGGCCCGGGGCGAGCAGCCCCGGGCCTGGAGGCCCGGGGCGAGCAGCCCCGGGCCTGGAGGCCCGGGGCGAGCAGCCCCGGGCCTGGAGGCCCGGGGCGAGCAGCCCCGGGCCTGGAGGCCCGGGGCGAGCAGCCCCGGGCCTGGAGGCCCGGGGCGAGCAGCCCCGGGCCTGGAGGCCCGGGGCGAGCAGCCCCGGGCCTGGAGGCCCGGGGCGAGCAGCCCCGGGCCTGGAGGCCCGGGGCGAGCAGCCCCGGGCCTGGAGGCCCGGGGCGAGCAGCCCCGGGCCTGGAGGCCCGGGGCGAGCAGCCCCGGGCCTGGAGGCCCGGGGCGAGCAGCCCCGGGCCTGGAGGCCCGGGGCGAGCAGCCCCGGGCCTGGAGGCCCGGGGCGAGCAGCCCCGGGCCTGGAGGCCCGGGGCGAGCAGCCCCGGGCCTGGAGGCCCGGGGCGAGCAGCCCCGGGCCTGGAGGCCCGGGGCGAGCAGCCCCGGGCCTGGAGGCCCGGGGCGAGCAGCCCCGGGCCTGGAGGCCCGGGGCGAGCAGCCCCGGGCCTGGAGGCCCGGGGCGAGCAGCCCCGGGCCTGGAGGCCCGGGGCGAGCAGCCCCGGGCCTGGAGGCCCGGGGCGAGCAGCCCCGGGCCTGGAGGCCCGGGGCGAGCAGCCCCGGGCCTGGAGGCCCGGGGCGAGCAGCCCCGGGCCTGGAGGCCCGGGGCGAGCAGCCCCGGGCCTGGAGGCCCGGGGCGAGCAGCCCCGGGCCTGGAGGCCCGGGGCGAGCAGCCCCGGGCCTGGAGGCCCGGGGCGAGCAGCCCCGGGCCTGGAGGCCCGGGGCGAGCAGCCCCGGGCCTGGAGGCCCGGGGCGAGCAGCCCCGGGCCTGGAGGCCCGGGGCGAGCAGCCCCGGGCCTGGAGGCCCGGGGCGAGCAGCCCCGGGCCTGGAGGCCCGGGGCGAGCAGCCCCGGGCCTGGAGGCCCGGGGCGAGCAGCCCCGGGCCTGGAGGCCCGGGGCGAGCAGCCCCGGGCCTGGAGGCCCGGGGCGAGCAGCCCCGGGCCTGGAGGCCCGGGGCGAGCAGCCCCGGGCCTGGAGGCCCGGGGCGAGCAGCCCCGGGCCTGGAGGCCCGGGGCGAGCAGCCCCGGGCCTGGAGGCCCGGGGCGAGCAGCCCCGGGCCTGGAGGCCCGGGGCGAGCAGCCCCGGGCCTGGAGGCCCGGGGCGAGCAGCCCCGGGCCTGGAGGCCCGGGGCGAGCAGCCCCGGGCCTGGAGGCCCGGGGCGAGCAGCCCCGGGCCTGGAGGCCCGGGGCGAGCAGCCCCGGGCCTGGAGGCCCGGGGCGAGCAGCCCCGGGCCTGGAGGCCCGGGGCGAGCAGCCCCGGGCCTGGAGGCCCGGGGCGAGCAGCCCCGGGCCTGGAGGCCCGGGGCGAGCAGCCCCGGGCCTGGAGGCCCGGGGCGAGCAGCCCCGGGCCTGGAGGCCCGGGGCGAGCAGCCCCGGGCCTGGAGGCCCGGGGCGAGCAGCCCCGGGCCTGGAGGCCCGGGGCGAGCGGGGCACTTCCCATTCTGGGTCTCCAATGCCTCGGACCTTTGCGGGGAATCTCTGCACTGAGTCCCCAGGGTCTGGAGGCTGTTTCGGGTCCTGTGAACCCTTTCTCTCAGGTACAGGGAGCGGCTTCACCCACGGTGAGACAAGGTAATGACTCAGGGCTTGGATGCCGTGTCTCGTAGCAGGTTTTTGTGATTCTGTGTTTCCCTACTCTCGGACCTAACCCCGGCATTTCTGGGCCGAGAGGAAGGGTTTGTTTCCTTTTCGGAGTCAGGCATCTGTCTCCTTGGGATTTTGTGCTCGCTGCATAGCCCCTGGAGGGGCTGCTTGGGATTCTGTGTCTCCCACTTCTCCAACATTCCCCGTAAGGTTCTCAGCTTAGACCCCATGGACTGGAGGCTGTGTGGGATACTCTGACCCGTTCCTCTCGGGTACAGGCAGAGGCTTCAGGCATGATTAGCCATGGTAAGAGACAGCCCCGGGCGAGGAGGCCCGGGGCGAGCAGCCCCGGGCGAGGAGGCCCGGGGCGAGCAGCCCCGGGCGAGGAGGCCCGGGGCGAGCAGCCCCGGGCGAGGAGGCCCGGGGCGAGCAGCCCCGGGCGAGGAGGCCCGGGGCGAGCAGCCCCGGGCGAGGAGGCCCGGGGCGAGCAGCCCCGGGCGAGGAGGCCCGGGGCGAGCAGCCCCGGGCGAGGAGGCCCGGGGCGAGCAGCCCCGGGCGAGGAGGCCCGGGGCGAGCAGCCCCGGGCGAGGAGGCCCGGGGCGAGCAGCCCCGGGCGAGGAGGCCCGGGGCGAGCAGCCCCGGGCCTGGAGGCCCGGGGCGAGCAGCCCCGGGCCTGGAGGCCCGGGGCGAGCAGCCCCGGGCCTGGAGGCCCGGGGCGAGCAGCCCCGGGCCTGGAGGCCCGGGGCGAGCAGCCCCGGGCGAGGAGGCCCGGGGCGAGCAGCCCCGGGCGAGGAGGCCCGGGGCGAGCAGCCCCGGGCGAGGAGGCCCGGGGCGAGCAGCCCCGGGCGAGGAGGCCCGGGGCGAGCAGCCCCGGGCGAGGAGGCCCGGGGCGAGCAGCCCCGGGCGAGGAGGCCCGGGGCGAGCAGCCCCGGGCCTGGAGGCCCGGGGCGAGCAGCCCCGGGCGAGGAGGCCCGGGGCGAGCAGCCCCGGGCCTGGAGGCCCGGGGCGAGCAGCCCCGGGCCTGGAGGCCCGGGGCGAGCAGCCCCGGGCGAGGAGGCCCGGGGCGAGCAGCCCCGGGCGAGGAGGCCCGGGGCGAGCAGCCCCGGGCGAGGAGGCCCGGGGCGAGCAGCCCCGGGCCTGGAGGCCCGGGGCGAGCAGCCCCGGGCCTGGAGGCCCGGGGCGAGCAGCCCCGGGCCTGGAGGCCCGGGGCGAGCAGCCCCGGGCCAGGAGGCCCGGGGCGAGCAGCCCCGGGCCAGGAGGCCCGGGGCGAGCAGCCCCGGGCCTGGAGGCCCGGGGCGAGCAGCCCCGGGCCTGGAGGCCCGGGGCGAGCAGCCCCGGGCCTGGAGGCCCGGGGCGAGCTGCCCCGGGCCTGGAGGCCCGGGGCGAGCAGCCCCGGGCCTGGAGGCCCGGGGCGAGCAGCCCCGGGCCTGGAGGCCCGGGGCGAGCAGCCCCGGGCCTGGAGGCCCGGGGCGAGCAGCCCCGGGCCTGGAGGCCCGGGGCGAGCAGCCCCGGGCCTGGAGGCCCGGGGCGAGCAGCCCCGGGCCTGGAGGCCCGGGGCGAGCAGCCCCGGGCCTGGAGGCCCGGGGCGAGCAGCCCCGGGCCTGGAGGCCCGGGGCGAGCAGCCCCGGGCCTGGAGGCCCGGGGCGAGCAGCCCCGGGCCTGGAGGCCCGGGGCGAGCAGCCCCGGGCCTGGAGGCCCGGGGCGAGCAGCCCCGGGCCTGGAGGCCCGGGGCGAGCAGCCCCGGGCCTGGAGGCCCGGGGCGAGCAGCCCCGGGCCTGGAGGCCCGGGGCGAGCAGCCCCGGGCCTGGAGGCCCGGGGCGAGCAGCCCCGGGCCTGGAGGCCCGGGGCGAGCAGCCCCGGGCCTGGAGGCCCGGGGCGAGCAGCCCCGGGCCTGGAGGCCCGGGGCGAGCAGCCCCGGGCCTGGAGGCCCGGGGCGAGCAGCCCCGGGCCTGGAGGCCCGGGGCGAGCAGCCCCGGGCCTGGAGGCCCGGGGCGAGCAGCCCCGGGCCTGGAGGCCCGGGGCGAGCAGCCCCGGGCCTGGAGGCCCGGGGCGAGCAGCCCCGGGCCTGGAGGCCCGGGGCGAGCAGCCCCGGGCCTGGAGGCCCGGGGCGAGCAGCCCCGGGCCTGGAGGCCCGGGGCGAGCAGCCCCGGGCCTGGAGGCCCGGGGCGAGCAGCCCCGGGCCTGGAGGCCCGGGGCGAGCAGCCCCGGGCCTGGAGGCCCGGGGCGAGCAGCCCCGGGCCTGGAGGCCCGGGGCGAGCAGCCCCGGGCCTGGAGGCCCGGGGCGAGCAGCCCCGGGCCTGGAGGCCCGGGGCGAGCAGCCCCGGGCCTGGAGGCCCGGGGCGAGCAGCCCCGGGCCTGGAGGCCCGGGGCGAGCAGCCCCGGGCCTGGAGGCCCGGGGCGAGCAGCCCCGGGCCTGGAGGCCCGGGGCGAGCAGCCCCGGGCCTGGAGGCCCGGGGCGAGCAGCCCCGGGCCTGGAGGCCCGGGGCGAGCGGGGCACTTCCCATTCTGGGTCTCCAATGCCTCGGACCTTTGCGGGGAATCTCTGCACTGAGTCCCCAGGGTCTGGAGGCTGTTTCGGGTCCTGTGAACCCTTTCTCTCAGGTACAGGGAGCGGCTTCACCCACGGTGAGACAAGGTAATGACTCAGGGCTTGGATGCCGTGTCTCGTAGCAGGTTTTTGGGATTCTGTGTTTCCCTACTCTCGGACCTAACCCCGGCATTTCTGGGCCGAGAGGAAGGGTTTGTTTCCTTTTCGGAGTCAGGCATCTGTCTCCTTGGGATTTTGTGCTCGCTGCATAGCCCCTGGAGGGGCTGCTTGGGATTCTGTGTCTCCCACTTCTCCAACATTCCCCGTAAGGTTCTCAGCTTAGACCCCATGGACTGGAGGCTGTGTGGGATACTCTGACCCGTTCCTCTCGGGTACAGGCAGAGGCTTCAGGCATGATTAGCCATGGTAAGAGACAGCCCCGGGCGAGGAGGCCCGGGGCGAGCAGCCCCGGGCGAGGAGGCCCGGGGCGAGCAGCCCCGGGCGAGGAGGCCCGGGGCGAGCAGCCCCGGGCGAGGAGGCCCGGGGCGAGCAGCCCCGGGCGAGGAGGCCCGGGGCGAGCAGCCCCGGGCGAGGAGGCCCGGGGCGAGCAGCCCCGGGCGAGGAGGCCCGGGGCGAGCAGCCCCGGGCCTGGAGGCCCGGGGCGAGCAGCCCCGGGCCTGGAGGCCCGGGGCGAGCAGCCCCGGGCCTGGAGGCCCGGGGCGAGCAGCCCCGGGCGAGGAGGCCCGGGGCGAGCAGCCCCGGGCCTGGAGGCCCGGGGCGAGCAGCCCCGGGCCTGGAGGCCCGGGGCGAGCAGCCCCGGGCGAGGAGGCCCGGGGCGAGCAGCCCCGGGCGAGGAGGCCCGGGGCGAGCAGCCCCGGGCGAGGAGGCCCGGGGCGAGCAGCCCCGGGCGAGGAGGCCCGGGGCGAGCAGCCCCGGGCGAGGAGGCCCGGGGCGAGCAGCCCCGGGCGAGGAGGCCCGGGGCGAGCAGCCCCGGGCGAGGAGGCCCGGGGCGAGCAGCCCCGGGCGAGGAGGCCCGGGGCGAGCAGCCCCGGGCGAGGAGGCCCGGGGCGAGCAGCCCCGGGCCTGGAGGCCCGGGGCGAGCAGCCCCGGGCGAGGAGGCCCGGGGCGAGCAGCCCCGGGCGTGGAGGCCCGGGGCGAGCAGCCCCGGGCGAGGAGGCCCGGGGCGAGCAGCCCCGGGCGAGGAGGCCCGGGGCGAGCAGCCCCGGGCGAGGAGGCCCGGGGCGAGCAGCCCCGGGCGAGGAGGCCCGGGGCGCAGCCCCGGGCGAGGCCCGGGGGGCCGGGCCTGGAGGCCCGGGGCGAGCAGCCCCGGGCCTGGAGGCCCGGGGCGAGCAGCCCCGGGCCTGGAGGCCCGGGGCGAGCTGCCCCGGGCCTGGAGGCCCGGGGCGAGCTGCCCCGGGCCTGGAGGCCCGGGGCGAGCAGCCCCGGGCCTGGAGGCCCGGGGCGAGCAGCCCCGGGCCTGGAGGCCCGGGGCGAGCAGCCCCCGGGCCTGGAGGCCCGGGGCGAGCAGCCCCGGGCCTGGAGGCCCGGGGCGAGCAGCCCCGGGCCTGGAGGCCCGGGGCGAGCAGCCCCGGGCCTGGAGGCCCGGGGCGAGCAGCCCCGGGCCTGGAGGCCCGGGGCGAGCAGCCCCGGGCCTGGAGGCCCGGGGCGAGCAGCCCCGGGCCTGGAGGCCCGGGGCGAGCAGCCCCGGGCCTGGAGGCCCGGGGCGAGCAGCCCCGGGGCCTGGAGGCCCGGGGCGAGCAGCCCCGGGCCTGGAGGCCCGGGGCGAGCAGCCCCGGGCCTGGAGGCCCCGGGGCGAGCAGCCCGGGCCTGGAGGCCCGGGGCGAGCAGCCCCGGGCCTGGAGGCCCGGGGCGAGCAGCCCCGGGCGAGGAGGCCCGGGGCGAGCAGCCCCGGGCCTGGAGGCCCGGGGCGAGCAGCCCCGGGCCTGGAGGCCCGGGGCGAGCAGCCCCGGGCCTGGAGGCCCGGGGCGAGCAGCCCCGGGCCTGGAGGCCCGGGCGAGCAGCCCCGGGCCTGGAGGCCCGGGGCGAGCAGCCCCGGGCGAGGAGGCCCGGGGCGAGCAGCCCCGGGCGAGGAGGCCCGGGGCGAGCAGCCCCGGGCCTGGAGGCCCGGGGCGAGCAGCCCCGGGCCTGGAGGCCCGGGGCGAGCAGCCCCGGGCCTGGAGGCCCGGGGCGAGCAGCCCCGGGCCTGGAGGCCCGGGGCGAGCAGCCCCGGGCCTGGAGGCCCGGGGCGAGCAGCCCCGGGCGAGGAGGCCCGGGGCGAGCAGCCCCGGGCCTGGAGGCCCGGGGCGAGCAGCCCCGGGCGAGGAGGCCCGGGGCGAGCAGCCCCGGGCGAGGAGGCCCGGGGCGAGCAGCCCCGGGCCTGGAGGCCCGGGGCGAGCAGCCCCGGGGCGAGGAGGCCCGGGGCGAGCAGCCCCGGGCGAGGAGGCCCGGGGCGAGCAGCCCCGGGCCTGGAGGCCCGGGGCGAGCAGCCCCGGGCCTGGAGGCCCGGGGCGAGCAGCCCCGGGCCTGGAGGCCCGGGGCGAGCAGCCCCGGGCCTGGAGGCCCGGGGCGAGCAGCCCCGGGCCTGGAGGCCCGGGGCGAGCAGCCCCGGGCCTGGAGGCCCGGGGCGAGCAGCCCCGGGCCTGGAGGCCCGGGGCGAGCAGCCCCGGGCCTGGAGGCCCGGGGCGAGCAGCCCCGGGCCTGGAGGCCCGGGGCGAGCAGCCCCGGGCCTGGAGGCCCGGGGCGAGCAGCCCCGGGCCTGGAGGCCCGGGGCGAGCAGCCCCGGGCCTGGAGGCCCGGGGCGAGCAGCCCCGGGCCTGGAGGCCCGGGGCGAGCAGCCCCGGGCCTGGAGGCCCGGGGCGAGCAGCCCCGGGCCTGGAGGCCCGGGGCGAGCAGCCCCGGGCCTGGAGGCCCGGGGCGAGCAGCCCCGGGCCTGGAGGCCCGGGGCGAGCAGCCCCGGGCCTGGAGGCCCGGGGCGAGCAGCCCCGGGCCTGGAGGCCCGGGGCGAGCAGCCCCGGGCCTGGAGGCCCGGGGCGAGCAGCCCCGGGCCTCGAGGCCCGGGGCGAGCAGCCCCGGGCCTGGAGGCCCGGGGCGAGCAGCCCCGGGCCTCGAGGCCCGGCGCGAGCAGCCCCGGGCCTCGAGGCCCGGCGCGAGCAGCCCCGGGCCTCGAGGCCCGGCGCGAGCAGCCCCGGGCCTCGAGGCCCGGCGCGAGCAGCCCCGGGCGAGGAGGCCCGGGGCGAGCAGCCCCGGGCCTGGAGGCCCGGGGCGAGCAGCCCCGGGCGAGGAGGCCCGGGGCGAGCAGCCCCGGGCGAGGAGGCCCGGGGCGAGCAGCCCCGGGCCTGGAGGCCCGGGGCGAGCAGCCCCGGGCGAGGAGGCCCGGGGCGAGCAGCCCCGGGCGAGGAGGCCCGGGGCGAGCAGCCCCGGGCCTGGAGCCCCGGGGCGAGCAGCCCCGGGCCTGGAGGCCCGGGGCGAGCAGCCCCGGGCCTGGAGGCCCGGGGCGAGCAGTCCCGGGCGAGGAGGCCCGGGGCGAGCAGCCCCGGGCCTGGAGGCCCGGGGCGAGCAGCCCCGGGCGAGGAGGCCCGGGGCGAGCAGCCCCGGGCCTGGAGGCCCGGGGCGAGCAGCCCCGGGCGAGGAGGCCCGGGGCGAGCAGCCCCGGGCCTGGAGGCCCGGGGCGAGCAGCCCCGGGCCTGGAGGCCCGGGGCGAGCAGCCCCGGGCCTGGAGGCCCGGGGCGAGCAGCCCCGGGCCTGGAGGCCCGGGGCGAGCAGCCCCGGGCCTGGAGGCCCGGGGCGAGCAGCCCCGGGCCTGGAGGCCCGGGGCGAGCAGCCCCGGGCCTGGAGGCCCGGGGCGAGCAGCCCCGGGCCTGGAGGCCCGGGGCGAGCAGCCCCGGGCCTGGAGGCCCGGGGCGAGCAGCCCCGGGCCTGGAGGCCCGGGGCGAGCAGCCCCGGGCCTGGAGGCCCGGGGCGAGCAGCCCCGGGCCTCGAGGCCCGGCGCGAGCAGCCCCGGGCCTCGAGGCCCGGCGCGAGCAGCCCCGGGCCTCGAGGCCCGGCGCGAGCAGCCCCGGGCCTCGAGGCCCGGCGCGAGCAGCCCCGGGCCTGGAGGCCCGGCGCGAGCAGCCCCGGGCCTGGAGGCCCGGCGCGAGCAGCCCCGGGCCTGGAGGCCCGGCGCGAGCAGCCCCGGGCCTGGAGGCCCGGCGCGAGCAGCCCCGGGCCTGGAGGCCCGGGGCGAGCAGCCCCGGGCCTGGAGGCCCGGGGCGAGCAGCCCCGGGCCTGGAGGCCCGGGGCGAGCAGCCCCGGGCCTGGAGGCCCGGGGCGAGCAGCCCCGGGCCTGGAGGCCCGGGGCGAGCAGCCCCGGGCCTGGAGGCCCGGGGCGAGCAGCCCCGGGCCTGGAGGCCCGGGGCGAGCAGCCCCGGGCGAGGAGGCCCGGGGCGAGCAGCCCCGGGCGAGGAGGCCCGGGGCGAGCAGCCCCGGGCGAGGAGGCCCGGGGCGAGCAGCCCCGGGCGAGGAGGCCCGGGGCGAGCAGCCCCGGGCGAGGAGGCCCGGGGCGAGCAGCCCCGGGCGAGGAGGCCCGGGGCGAGCAGCCCCGGGCCTGGAGGCCCGGGGCGAGCAGCCCCGGGCGAGGAGGCCCGGGGCGAGCAGCCCCGGGCCTGGAGGCCCGGGGCGAGCAGCCCCGGGCCTGGAGGCCCGGGGCGAGCAGCCCCGGGCCTGGAGGCCCGGGGCGAGCAGCCCCGGGCCTGGAGGCCCGGGGCGAGCAGCCCCGGGCCTGGAGGCCCGGGGCGAGCAGCCCCGGGCCTGGAGGCCCGGGGCGAGCAGCCCCGGGCCTGGAGGCCCGGGGCGAGCAGCCCCGGGCGAGGAGGCCCGGGGCGAGCAGCCCCGGGCGAGGAGGCCCGGGGCGAGCAGCCCCGGGCCTGGAGGCCCGGGGCGAGCAGCCCCGGGCGAGGAGGCCCGGGGCGAGCAGCCCCGGGCCTGGAGGCCCGGGGCGAGCAGCCCCGGGCGAGGAGGCCCGGGGCGAGCAGCCCCGGGCCTGGAGGCCCGGGGCGAGCAGCCCCGGGCCTGGAGGCCCGGGGCGAGCAGCCCCGGGCGAGGAGGCCCGGGGCGAGCAGCCCCGGGCGAGGAGGCCCGGGGCGAGCAGCCCCGGGCCTGGAGGCCCGGGGCGAGCAGCCCCGGGCGAGGAGGCCCGGGGCGAGCAGCCCCGGGCCTGGAGGCCCGGGGCGAGCAGCCCCGGGCGAGGAGGCCCGGGGCGAGCAGCCCCGGGCCTGGAGGCCCGGGGCGAGCAGCCCCGGGCGAGGAGGCCCGGGGCGAGCAGCCCCGGGCGAGGAGGCCCGGGGCGAGCAGCCCCGGGCCTGGAGGCCCGGGGCGAGCAGCCCCGGGGCCTGGAGGCCCGGGGCGAGCAGCCCCGGGCCTGGAGGCCCGGGGCGAGCAGCCCCGGGCGAGGAGGCCCGGGGCGAGCAGCCCCGGGCCTGGAGGCCCGGGGCGAGCAGCCCCGGGCGAGGAGGCCCGGGGCGAGCAGCCCCGGGCGAGGAGGCCCGGGGCGAGCAGCCCCGGGCCTGGAGGCCCGGGGCGAGCAGCCCCGGGCCTGGAGGCCCGGGGCGAGCAGCCCCGGGCCTGGAGGCCCGGGGCGAGCAGCCCCGGGCCTGGAGGCCCGGGGCGAGCAGCCCCGGGCCTGGAGGCCCGGGGCGAGCAGCCCCGGGCCTGGAGGCCCGGGGCGAGCAGCCCCGGGCCTGGAGGCCCGGGGCGAGCAGCCCCGGGCGAGGAGGCCCGGGGCGAGCAGCCCCGGGCGAGGAGGCCCGGGGCGAGCAGCCCCGGGCGAGGAGGCCCGGGGCGAGCAGCCCCGGGCGAGGAGGCCCGGGGCGAGCAGCCCCGGGCGAGGAGGCCCGGGGCGAGCAGCCCCGGGCGAGGAGGCCCGGGGCGAGCAGCCCCGGGCCTGGAGGCCCGGGGCGAGCAGCCCCGGGCGAGGAGGCCCGGGGCGAGCAGCCCCGGGCCTGGAGGCCCGGGGCGAGCAGCCCCGGGCCTGGAGGCCCGGGGCGAGCAGCCACGGGCCTGGAGGCCCGGGGCGAGCAGCCCCGGGCGAGGAGGCCCGGGGCGAGCAGCCCCGGGCGAGGAGGCCCGGGGCGAGCAGCCCCGGGCCTGGAGGCCCGGGGCGAGCAGCCCCGGGCGAGGAGGCCCGGGGCGAGCAGCCCCGGGCGAGGAGGCCCGGGGCGAGCAGCCCCGGGCCTGGAGGCCCGGGGCGAGCAGCCC